>NW_024873165.1:0-28287 GCF_018340385.1 Cyprinus carpio | reverse complement strand
GACTGACAGACATAATTTCTCCTGCACTTCTAATACCACAGTGGATAAAACACCACCTTACACCAACCAAAATATTTATCAATGTGAAGTGTTATCTACACCATCCATAAACAGTCTTGTTTCAAACTCTGCAATCATTTCTAGACAACAAATAAAAAGCCATTTTCAAATCTGATCTGACAAAATGTCTGCTTTAAAATATAAAACATTTTATAATAAACTAAATTAGTTCAGTTGTTAAGAATATGAGGCACTTGAAGTGGAGCCTGCTTCGCCAAAAGGTAGCTGGCCACCTTTTACGGTGAGAAGATTTCTTATGCTTTTCACCACTGCTACTGTTTCTATTAAAGAAGATGTCATTCTGAGAGACATAGCAGATGGAAAGATGTTTTGATCAACACTACTGCACCTTTGATCAGTCCAAGTCCCCAGCAGATCTTTGTAATAAGAAATAAACAGAAAGTAAACATGCCAGCAAAAAGCAAAACAAAGCCGTTTCTTAATACACCATTTTAGCTCTGAAGTGTATTTATTGGGTCACTGAAAGTATCATCATGTTCTGCACAGACAGAAATAAAAAGATTAATGCTTTAATATTTCAAAATTACTGGATAGAAAGTTTAAATGATTAATATTAGATAGTGACACTAAACTCTATTTAATGGTACACAGTAATCCACAGTTGGCTGCGTGTGCTCAATAACATCACTATTAAATGTTTTTTCTTGCAAAGTGGACACTCCAGCAGTCTGATGTGGCCAAACAGGGCTGACCCCAGACTGAGACTATGGATCCATGTGCAAGCTTTTATTGGACAGAAGTGTGGTCACTTAACAGGCATAGGTCAAACAATGGCAAACAAGGTATATAGAGGAGCCAAGACACAAGAGTAATACTGCAAGACAAGCGTGGGTGCTTCAATGAACGAACAATACGAACAAACATAGGTAACAGGGTAAAAGCAAGAAAAAAAAGACTAAACTATGAAAACTAGAAACTGAAACAAGACTACGAAAACTAGAAACAAGACTGTAAAATAGAAACTAAGATATAAGACTATGAGAAAACAAACCGCGGAATGGCTTGGTATGCCCAGCTTATATCGTTAAGGGGAGGATATGTGAAAATTTGAAAGTGATCCTAGCAGGTGTTATATAGTGAATGTGATGGTTACAGTTGTGTGGCAATCCAGTGCATTCAGCTGTGTGTGCCGTGAAGTGTCTTCAGCTGTATTAGTGGTGCAATGGATAATGGGAACTGTGAGTCGGGGTATTACAGTTAGTGGTGCAAGAGAGTCCATGTAGTGAGCAGGTGACTTCTGGTGGTGAGTGGATGGAAGTTCCTTAGACCAGATCCTTGACAATGTGACATCAAATACTGAGTTAAATTACGCACAAACAATTGTTTTAGAAACCATACATATACCATTATTGAAAATTCATATTATTTAATACATAAAATCAATAAATGTCCTTATCATCTTCTCTGTCCATTTCTTATAACTTCTATAACTTCATTATATTTGAATCACAGCTTTCCAATATCTGGTGACTTTTCCAATTCCTGAAACCACAAAAAATCCTATAAAAAGCTGTTTTTGGGCTTATGAAATATAAACAAAAGATCAGTATGTACCGTTTTGGGCAAAACAAAAATATTCAAAATATATAGCAGAGATATATAAATAGACAATCCATCAGAAATCTTTAACAGATAAAATCCATCCAATATCTATAAGCGTGTGATTTTTTAAGAGGATAGGGAAAAAAAATTCAAAACAATCCTATACCTGAGCACGCGTGCAGCAACCATCCTCCGCAGATCTTTTGCCAATTTTGGATTTGCATTAACAATCACCTCCTGATAGCTTTATTTATTATCAAAGGCCAGAGTACAGCAGAGTAAAGAAATTCACCGGCGCAATAAAACAAGAAAAATAACGGTATTGATCTTACCCACTCTGAATGGTCATGTTTTGGGTTATAGTTTATGATCTCTTGTCACAGAGTCCTGCAAGTGTGGCTGTAATTCTGGGTCTCCTTTGGGCGTTTTTTTTTTTCGCTTATTGTTGGTCAAAAAAAAAAAAAAAAAAAAAAATATATATATATAGCAGGTATTTTAGTGATATGCTGGTAAACTGCAAATAGCTCAGTACTGTTTAGCACACACACACATAGTAAGTAGCTTGGCGCTTGTCTGTCAAATTTTCCCAAATACATTTTAGCATTTCTGCAAGTAAGCGTACAAGTCAAAATCCATGTAAGTTACCGGTAAAAGCGGTTTTACTCTGATTGGCGCAGCAACGAAAGTGAGTTGTCATGGCAACCAGATATATTGCACTTAATTATTTGTAAGGCTGCGCTGTCTGGCTTCTGCTGCACAAAATTTTAAAAGAATGCACCAAAAACATTTTTCCAACAGAATCTAAGTAGATTTTAAGCAAATCAACGAGTGAATTACCCACTGCTTTAAAACAGATACCCTTTGGACATTATTCCAGTTAAACGCACAGGCACACAAACACATTTAGTACACGTTAAATCTTACTGAAAATGGCCGATTAAGCAGTTTATATTCTGAAATATATTTTTGGTTGTGTTCTGTGTGATTAAATTATTCCCACTGAGCTGCTACAACGGAGCGTCCTATGTTCAGCGCGACAGCCTGCTAAGGGACTGGTAGCAGTTTGGACCTAATCTGGAGCCACTTTTGGCATACGGCTCAGTGCAGCAGCAGAGTGTTGTGTGAGGCCAAATGTGGCCCAAATTACGACGGACCTAACTTGTGTTATGGCAAATGTGTGTGTGGGCCAAAAGTGGCCCAAATGTCATGAGCGGGCATGTAAGAAATAGGATTCACGGCCAAGTGTTGTGTAGGCCAGACTTAGGCCCAAATGTCATAAGTCGGGCTTGAAATGGGATCGGCAAGTGTTGTGTGGGCCAGACTTGGGGCGAATGTCATGACGGACCTAACTGATATTCTGACAAATATTGTGTGTGATCCAAGGTGGCCCAAAAATGTCAGGCGAGACTTGCAGAAGAAATGGAGTTACGGCCTTAGAGTGTTGTAATATATGGGCAGACTTGGAGCCAAATATCATAGTCGGGCAAAATGGGTGCGACGAAGTGTTTGTGTGGAGCCAGACGGGCCAAATGTCATGAGCCGGGCTTGTGCAATGGGTTTACGGCACCGTGTTATGTGGGGCAGACTTGGGACAAATGTCATGAGCCGGGCTTGGGAAAATGGGATTCTGACCTGCAAGTGTTGTTGTGGGTGGAGACTTGAGCCGAATGTCATGGCGGGCTTGAAATGGAGTTCGACAAAGTCCTGTGTGGGCAGACTTGGGCAACAGCCACAAGCTGACTGTTAAAATAGCAAAATATGAAGCTTTAACAGACAAAGGGATGTGGGCTATACTAACAGATCCGTATCTTATGAGCCGGGCTTGAAATAGGTTCACGACAGAGTGTTGTGCTGGGCCAGACCCAAATGTCATGAGCCGGACTTGAAATGGAGTTGCGAAGCAGAAGTGTTGTGGGCCAGACTTGGGCCCAAATGTCATAATGAAGCAGCCCAGAAATATGGAGTTCGGCCTTAGAGTGTTGTGTGCTTGGGCCCAGACTTGGGCCAAATGTCATAGTCGGGCCCAGAAATAGGATCGACAGAAGTGTTGTGTGGGCGAACTTGGGCGAGATGTCATGAGCCTGACCTAACTTAGTGTTACGGAAAATAGTAATGTGAATCCAAAGCCGTCGCGCGTCCAAATGTCACTTAGCCGAGGGCCCAGAAATGGCAGGTACGGACCCAAGTGTTAGTAATGGGCCAGACTTAGCGGTCCCAAAGGTCAAGGAGCTCGCCCCGGTGAGGGCTTGAAAATGGCGTTCACGGCATCAGGTAGTGCGTCATGCGGCCAGACTTGGCCCCCCAAATGTCATGAGCGAGACTTGACATAGGGCCTTACGACAGAGTGTTGTTGTGCCGGCAAGAACTTGCGGCCCCAAATGCTCATGAGCAGGCTTGAAATGGACGTTTGCGCTAAGTGTTGATATGCGGCCAGATTTGAAGAGCGAAATGGTTTCTTTACGAGCAAGGTGTTGTGTGGGCCAGACCCTGCGGCGAATCACGAATGTCATGAGACTGGCGAGCCTTGTGTTATGCGCGGCCCAGGACCAGTTACCAATTTTTGAGTGATATCAGTGAGGTGGTGCTTTACCTCAGCGCCCACATAAGCACCCCACACCCGCCACAGCCTGTTTACACTGCTAAATGTTTCTACTGCCAATCACTAAACTACAGAGCAGCTTTTTTTGTCCCCACAAAGCTCCATGAATAATTTATTTACTGCCTATGTCTGTACTTAGCAGAAGGGAGTTACAAACTCTATTTCACTTTACAACACCTGATTTAATTATTGCTATTATTAGGTGAAGGCAAGAATTGTGTGTAGGCACAAAAAAAAAACAAAAAAATTACAAAAAAAAACAAAAAAAAAACAAAAAAAAATAAAAAAATAAAAAACATATCTAACATATATATATATATATATAATATATATATATATCTATATATATATAATATATATATAGAATATATATATATATTATATATATATTTTGCACCCTGTGTATGTGTGGTTGATTGGATTTTTCTTACAACACCCCCTTTCAAGATTAGCTAACTTGGGACAGTTTTTATTATTTATTATATTATTATTGTGTGAAATTGTTTGGCACTAGAGAGAACATGTTATTTTTATAGATAGATAAATAAAATGTGTTTGTCACTGCAATAAAAAAAAGAACTGTGAAATATAAAACTAAGAAGGTAAGTGTCAGCCATAGACTGTAAAGCAGCGGCAATCCACCTGTCACTCAAGTGGCCACGCCCTAATTATGCAGAACTTTAAGGCTTAATATAATTTAAACGGATGAGTTATAAAAAAAATTCACCCCCCTCTCAGTTGTCATCAATGGCAAAATTAGCTATATAGACCAAAATTACAGTTTTAGTCACTTCCTTGTTGGCTTCACGAGAAAGAGCGCGAGGTTGCCGCTCGGTGTCAGCTACAGCAGGCATGACACTGCAACGGTACGTGCATGTGCATCAATTTGCCGTGTATTCGCGGGCGCGCTCTCTGCTTCGCGGTTAAAAGTCCGGTGGTCTCTGCAGTCGAGCTTTGGTCTTACTGGTAAAGTATTATTATACTGTTAAAAAACATTTAAACTGTACAATACAAATTGTAATGAGATACTAAGAGTGTGGGTTTGCTAGTAGACGTTAGAAGCACGACTTAAATGATATTTAGGTATGTTAGCTGACTCAAATAAGCTAACGGAGCTAAAGTTAAGCTAGGTAAAATTAGCGCGCCAGATGCCATTTTAGGACACTGAAGTTTGTGTTTGAATGACCGACATTTGTGCAGATTTATTTAGATATGTTTTTTTTGTGTGTCACTGCAAACAGGCATACATTCTGGATTAATTATAATAATAACAATCTAATAAAACGTTTAAAGAGCGAATAAATATCTTAGATTTTTTCACCACTTTTATAGTAATCTGAATGTTTTTTACACTAGCCTGATTGTTAGATACTTTCTATGGCTATTTTATTATTCTGATTTGTGGAGTGAAAAAGAGAGATTTCTAAAATACCCTTTGTAAAAATCAATGACTATAACATGAAAAAAAATAAACAAAGAGTTAAACCTGGTTCAGGAAATGCAAGTTAACATTGTGCATGTTAGTCTCATCAAATTTTCAGAAAACTCGTAATATAACAAATCATTATCTCAATGCAAGTAACTGTTAATATTTATTAATTTGGGAAATTTCATTGTGATATCTATTAGTTAAAGTTAAGTAAGTTTACTAGATTCTTGTTAATTGCTGTAGCAACATGCCGTTTATTGGGCACATATAAACAGGTTTTCTTGCAGATCATTTAATATGTGCCATTATGCATGTGCATAGAAGAATTATAAATTATTCATAAACTGTAATGGACGCTGCACGTTAAATAAGCCTAAGAAGTAACTAAAAGTAAAATATAGATGCTGACTGTTAATGTTAACTAATAGGCTATCTACCTTTGGTTCTTGTGTCCCCACCTCTGTCTCTCTCTGTACAGATTAGATCCACAGGAAAATTTTCTGAAGGGTTTGAACTGAAGAAACAGGTGACATGGACTATTACAAGCATAACAATTTAAGGAGGAAGGCTAGGAAAAGAGTGGATAATTTAATGCAAAAAATAGTCACTCTGCCATCTGGTAAAGAAGGCGAGAGCATTAACCAGCATCTTGAAAGTCACATTGATGAGCCTGAGCTTAATAGGAAAAGGATGTCAACAAGACATGCGAGAACCCCTTGATAGCCTGATTGAAGAGATTGTGCTCAATAGGGAAGGATGTCTTGATATGGAAGACAGCATTGGCTGTAGTGGTTCTAGCAGTGTGAAGAAGCGACCATGAAATTTTATTGGGCAGCTTAGGTGACTGGGGCAGTTAGATTTGGGGTGTCTTTGGTGGCTCTGTCAGCATTACTGTCAATTCTTAGGATATACTTTCCCTTCCTGCCAAAGGATGGAAGGTCACTGCTTAAAACAAAGACAGACTACAAAGTGGAGATGCTTGCTGGTGGCTCATTTCACTATTTTGGTATAGTGAATGTTGTCCAAAGAAAGTTCACCAGGTTATTATCCTCTTTTCCAGAAGGCTATGAATTTCTTTTACAGCTAAATTTTGATGGATTACCTCTTTTTAAAAGCTCATCCATTCAGTTTTTGGCCCATTCTGGGTAAATTACCAAGACTCTCCAAAAAGCCTTTTGTGATAGCATTGTTTTGTGGGACAGCAAAGCCCAAAACACTGTCTGACTATCTAAAACATTTAGTTCAAGAGTTGAAAAGCATCAGTACTGGGGCTTTGTTTGTCAGGGCAAAACATTTCTCTTGAAAGTTTGTTCTGTTATTTGTGATGCACCAGCAAGGGCATTTATCAAAGGTATCAAGTCCCACACTGGATATTATGGCTGTGATAAGTGCTTACAAAGAGGAATATACACAAATCACCGTATGACATTTCCTGAGCTCACTGCTGCATGTAGAACAGATGAATCCTTTAGATTAGAAGCCAAATGAAGATCACCACCTTACTCATTGTCCTCTGGTAGATACTGGAGTTGATATGGTTGCTGGTTTTCCCCATGATTACATGCACTTAGTGTGTTTGGGTGTTATGAGGAGACTTCTTGAACTGTGGGTTGGCACTGCTGGCTCTTTGCGCACCAGAATTTCGTCTTTGCAAGCATCCTTAATCTCTGATAAACTTTTGGGCATTAGCACATCATATTCCATCTGAATTTGCAAGGAAACCTCGGGCACTCAATGAGAGACTGAGGTGGAAAGCAACAGAACTGCGCCAATTTTTTGCTGTTCACTGGTCCTATAGTTTTGAAAGGTGTCTTGCTGCCTCAAGTGTATGATAACTTCATGCTTCTTTCTGTTGCTATCTATATTTTGGTTAGCCCGCAGTATTGTTTTACAATTGAACCACTTGGCTCATCATTTTCTTGTCTCATTTGTGGAGCATTATGGCTTGCTATATGGTAAAGACCAAGTAGTGTACAACATTCATGGGTTAGTGCATCTTGCTGGTGATGTGAAGGTACATGGCCATTTAGATGGTATCTCTGGCTTCCCTTATGAGAACTTATTGGGTGAACTTAAGAGAATGATAAGGAAAGCTCACAATCCTCTACCACAGGTTATACGCAGGTTATCTGAACATGAACAGAGGGGCTGTGATTTTGATTCACCCATTGAGCAGGAACCCTTTTTTAAAATCTCCACATCATGATGGGCCAGTACCAGAGGGCCTTTTGGGAAAATGTCAGTCAGTTCAAGCAGTTGACAGCCGATGGTGTCATTCTAAAAACATCAAGTCAAGATGACTGCATTGTCATTGACGGGAACGTTGTTTCTGTGCAAAACATAGTTAGTCAGTGAAGACAAAGTGTATGCCATGTACCAGGAGTATAGAGTCAAAGAAGCACTTTACAGTTACCCACTCGACTCAAGGGAACTGGGAATATACATCGTCTCTCATTTGTCTACTGTGATGCACTGTGTAGAGATGGTTTAAGCCTGTGCAAAAGTGTGTGCGGTTGCCCTTGGGAGACAAGTTTGCAGTGTTCCCCTCTTCCTCACACAAATTAATCTGAAGCACTTGTCTAGTCTTTGTACAAAGTTTATTATAGTTGATCGTTGTAGCATCCTTTTATTTATCATATCTTTAGAGTTTTACTGGTTAATCAGTTTTACTTTTTTATCAGGAGATGTTTCTCATTGTTATTTTGAATCTACTAATGAAGTGGAAGTAGTCCCTGACATTTGGGTGAAAAATAACACCTGTTTGTGGCCACCTTACAAACGTGAAGAAAAACCGTAAAAGCAGTGAAATCACAGGAACCACCTGGAGCACGTTGGATTCCCTACAAAGTACGCATCATATTAAGCAAAGGTAGAAAGAAGACAATATTTTACTTACACTTTCTGTATATGAAGAGTTCAGATGCAAAAGCCTCTAAATGCCATCTGAAATTTTCTTCTAGAATGATCATTTTTATCAAGATCTCGTATATTTAAGTTCAGTAATTTCACTTAAATGACAATGAAAAATACCTATTAATTGTCATTTAAGTGAAATTACTGAACTTAAATATACGAGCTTGATAAAAATGATCATTCTAGAAGAAAATTTCAGATGGCATTTAGAGGCTTTTTGCATCTGAACTCTTCATATAGAATTTAGAGGGCTTTTGTTTTCAAAATTTTATTTTTAAAGTTACATATGAAGAAGCAAGACTCAAACTGCCAGAGGCTGAACGATTCACAGATTTGACAGATTCAGAAGACTCTCCACTCAAACGTAGACGGAGAAGAATGTAAGTAAAAAAGAGGGAGGAATAGAGCCGGAATGGAATGAGCAAAAGTCATTTTACAGCCTTCCATAATTTTTTGTTTCTTATTTAACCTTAAATGCAGGAAGAAGAATGTAGTCCTTGAACAGGAAGACAGTGAAAGTGAGAGGCAGCAAGCATCCACACTACCCAGCCCTCCCGAAATGGCTCTCTGCAAAGAAGCGGCCTTATTCACTCTCCCTGCTTTCACAGTGTAAGAACGCTAATGTCAATTTTAGTGTCATATTTTCATTGTTGGCATGGTTTGAATTTTAACACAGCTTCTCCTACAGCGTCTCCTACAGACGTCAACGTAGGAAGCTCAGGCAATGAAAGGACTGCTGTGTCAGTGAATGTGAGTCTGACATTTTTTCATGACTAGACTGGAGTAAACAAATGTAAATCAATTGATCTAACAAAATGACATACCTTCTAATTCACCGTCCTGCAAATAAAATACAATCAACCCTTTACACTGAATGTCATTCAAATGCAATTGTGAAAATACCTGAAAGCCCAGAGATGTGCCCAAAAATTACAATTGAATGATCAAGATAAATTAATCATAAGATGATAACACCCTGAGCCCCCGCCAAACACGTAGACTGCTATTCTATGGGACACACTGCAATCAGGCCAATACATTTTGAGAGATATTGTCTTTGTGCAAATCAAGTTTTGTAAGAACAGACAGAAACTCAGGCACTGCACTGCTCTGTAAAATTGAAAACACTTCCAAACATGTGCTTCCTCAGTGTCATATCCACAAATTCCTGTTATTTTTCTCTGAAGTGTGCTCCGAAAGAAGGTGCAACATAACACCTACCCCACTGTCAAGAATGAGAGAGGATGTTGATTGTGAGTAGACATACAGAATTGATTGTATCTTTCTCTTACATTCCTTACTTCTGGCAGCTTACTCCTCTTTCTGTTACTATAGCTCTCAGTGGAGGAAACACCACACCACCCCAGGTCAGAACTGACCATTCCGGCATATGTGAGTAAATGTTGCATTCAGTTGAAGTTGACAATATGAACATTCAAAAGGTATTTGCATCAAAAAAAACACTAAGTTGAAAATGAAAATGTATGTGAAGAGCCTTCTACAGCTTTACCTGGAACCTACCTGAAAGTTATATTTTCAGGTAAAACCCTGCAGAGTAAATTTATGTTTACCATTCACATGTGAAAGACTGAATTAAGGGATTAACTGTTTATGTCTAAACTAGTTACTTCTTCAGATATATACTTTATTACAGTAGATGTGACTTGAAGAAATTTAACAACTCAATTTGAGATTTTGTTTGGCCCCTTTCACTTATAGCCAGAAATGTTTAGGATAGAAATGAAGAAATCATATCAGAAATGCCTAATCATCTTTACAAAATCTATCTCCAAATATTTGCAAAATAATAATAATACTTATTCTTATATTTCCCCTGTAAAAGGCATACCTGAAGTAGTTTCGGTGTCATATGACAATCAAACAATGTCAGAGAACAATATATCACAAATAAAAGACCTGAAAAAAACTGGGTTCTACTTGTCAATTCAGACTAATAAATTAAATCAAAGTTTCTCCTGAACAGCATGTATGCTGTCTTGAATAGCTGGTGGCATTTGAACGCATGGTTCAAAATGAAGTAGACTTGCATGGATAAATCTCCAAGACAAATTTGTTCTTAAAACTAAAATGTGCAATTATTCATGTTTTCATTGTAGTTATCTACAGACAGAAACGAGCCTTCGCCTTTTGAAAGTGTTGTACATCTTGAAATGTGAACTTTGATGTTTTGGTCTCTTGTTTGCAGTGATTAATAGAAGAACCACAGCTACACCAACTCGTGCCCAAAATGCAGACTTCAGTGAATGTGAGAGACACTACCCTTGCATGGCCATCCTAAATTTTGTGAGCGTAGTGTTTGCTATTAGACAGTCTTTAAAGCATCCAATGAAAATGTACAGAGCCTTTGCAGAGTTGGACTAATGCAATTACAATGCCATGTTTTTTTTAGAAATAACTTTCCATTAAAGGAAAGTAAAAAATATCTTTGTGTATGCTGTCAATTATAATTCTTAAAAAGAAAGAAAATTGGAATCAGCAGGTCAGACCTGAAAAAATTATAAGCCAGGAAAAATGCAATCGATGAATCTTCTATTAAAAGACTTAGGAGTTGTATTTTTCCACATCATTATTCCACAAGTGAAATGTAATTGGCAGGCTAGAAACATAAAGTTATAGTTTTTTTAATGCATATACTTTAACTAAATAGACTGTATCTTCTGATCACTGTTTTAGCTGTGATACGAACCATCCTGACCAATCAAGAAGTCATCAAAGATCAGATGGGCATTTTGGTGAAGCTAGTTCATCAGTTAAAGGGAACTGCAGAAGAGAGCCCATCTCTACCCACCGGAAACACTTCCGGTTGCAACCCTTCAAGAGCTTCTGGTTTTGGAAGGGACAGCTGCTTGATCAAGAAATTCAAGAAAACTCTGGTAATGTATATTGGTACAATACCATTATAAGAGATTATGTATAAGGTAATTCAATCCAATACGATTATCTCTCTCACAAAGAACCATAAATGAGAGCAGACATGTTTTTTTTTTAACTATCCTTCATTGGAAAAATCTCTTTAGTAAATTAAATTAAATTAAATTTATGCATTTATCAGACACTTTTATCCAAAGCGACATACAGTCGTGGCCAAAAGTTTTGAGAATTACATAAATATTGGAAATTGGAAAAGTTGCTGCTTAAGTTTTTATAATAGCAATTTGCATATACTCCAGAATGTTATGAAGAGTGATCAGATGAATTGCATAGTCCTTCTTTGCCATGAAAATTTACTTAATCCCAAAAAAAAAACCTTTCCACTGCATTTCATTGCTGTCATTAAAGGACCTGCTGAGATCATTTCAGTAATCATCTTGTTAACTCAGGTGAGAATGTTGACGAGCACAAGGCTGGAGATCATTATGTCAGGCTGATTGGGTTAGAATGGCAGACTTGACATGTTAAAAGGAGGGTGATGCTTGAAATCATTGTTCTTCCATTGTTAACCCATGGTGACCTGCAAAGAAATGCGTGCAGCCATCATTGCGTTGCAAAAAAATGGCTTCACAGGCAAGGATATTGTGGCTACTAAGATTGCACCTAAATCAACAATTTATAGGTTCATCAAGAACTTCAAGGAAAGAGGTTCAATTCTTGTAAAGAAGGCTTCAGGGCATCCAAGAAAGTCCAGCAAGCGCCAGGATTGTCTCCTAAAGAGGATTCAGCTGTGGGTCGGAGTGCCACCAGTGCAGAGCTTGCTCAGGAATGGCAGCAGGCAGGTGTGAGTGCATCTGCACGCACAGTGAGGCGAAGACTTTTGGAAGATGGCCTGGTGTCAAGAAGGGCAGCAAAGAAGCCACTTCGATCTTCTGCAACACATCAGGGACAGATTGATCTTCTGCAGAATGTATAGTGAATGGACTGCTGAGGACTGGGGCAAAGTCATATTCTCCGATGAAGCCCCTTTCCGATTGTTTGGGGCATCTGGAAAAAGGCTTGTCCGGAGAAGAAATGCTGAGCACTACCATCAGTCCTGTGTCATGCCAACAGTAAAGCATCCTGACACCATTCATGTGTGGGGTTGCTTCTCATCCAAGGGAGTGGGCTCACTCACAATTCTGCCCAAAAACACAGCCATGAATAAAGAATGGTACCAAAACACCCCTCCAACAGCAACTTCTTCCAACAACCCAACAAACAGTTTGGTGAAGAACAATGCATTTTCCAGCACGATGGAGCACCGTGCCATAAGGCAAAAGTGATAACTAAGTGGCTCGGGGACCAGAATGTTGAAATTTTGGGTCCATGGCCTGGAAACTCCCCAGATCTTAATCCCATTGAGAACTTGTGGTCAATCCTCAAGAGGCGGGTGGACAAACAGAAACCCACTAATTCTGACAAACTCCAACAAGTTATTATGAAAGAATGGTTTGCTATCAGTCATGATTTGGCCCAGAAGTTGATTGAGAGCATGCCCAGTCGAATTGCAGAGGTCCTGAAAAAGAAGGGCCAACACTGCAAATACTGACTCTTTGCATAAATGTCATGTAATTGTCGATAAAAGCCTTTGAAACATATGAAGTGCTTGTAATTATATTTCAGTACATCACAGAAACAACTGAAACACAGATCTAAAAACAGTTTAGCAGCAAACTTTTTAAAAACTAATATTTATGTAATTCTCAAAACTTTTGGCCATCAATTTTGATCATCAATTTTGGCTATCAATTTTTACCTATCATGTGTTCCCGGGGATCGAACCCCAAACCTTGCGCTTGATAATGCAATGCTCTACCACTTGAGCTACAGGAGCACTAAGCACTAGTAGAATCCCCATTAGCAATGGCTTCTCTGACTGTGGTTCCAATCAACTGTACATTATAAAACACTGACTATTAAATAAACTCTAAATGAAAATTAACTGCAGATTAACAGTGCTCAGTGTTTCCCCCACAGAATTACAGTATTACTGTGGTGAGGGGTTATTTATTTATAACAAAATAGGCAACAAAGTGGCTCAATCTAAAATGACTATGATACGATTTCAAGAATCAAAGGGTTTTTTTATGCACTGAAATGTGGTCAGATGTTTGACTTGGATGCTTCCACCTCCAGGGGGAACATATTTTGTCTCTGACAGAGTTTGATTCTACTTGAACGTCTATCTCCTCTGACATCTAAGTCAAATTAGCTACATGTGACACTTAATGCTTGCTGTCTTTTCCCCCTTGTTTAACAGACGATTACCTTGGCACAAAGAGGAGGTACAGCCGTTAAGGACACTGTTTGGAAGAATGATGGGATACCTCTTGACCAATGAACTTGCCAGACAGATGAATTGGAAAGGAGCCCTTGGCAATGCTTAGATGTTGTTGCCACAGCTTTCACACTGACATTTGTGCATTTGTTGGAATTTGCTGCTTACCTCACCCACAAACATGCATACACCTACACCTCTGGCCCTGTTTCAGAAAGCAAGTTCTTAACTCTGAGCCTGTATTGTTTTTACTCTAGATTTCAGAACGTGACTGGTGTGTAAGGGAAAGTGGGGAACAGTTTGTCAGAAGTGACGTAATTCAGCTGCATCACTTTACAGCAGGGGTATTCAATTAGAATACAAAGGTCCAGTTTATAGAAAATTTCCCAAAAAGGTCCGGAACATCAAAACGACTAACTTGCGTTATCATTCAGTACCCTAACGTATAGTTGTATCAAACATATGTTTTTTAGTCAACAACTGACAATATTTCAACAATATTCAGTTTTCACATCAAACTGGAGGGATAACAATAAAAAACTACTCTAATAATAAAGCTTTCTCAGACTGTTGTTGGATATAGGTTATCCTGGCCATAAAATGTGTACAAAAACATAAATAATGCTCAACATTTAGCATGACTTTATTACATAAATGTGCCTTCTAACTCCCCACACCCAATCCAGTGTCCCTGTGTCATATGTACATTTGCACTCACTAAATAAATACTTTACTCTTACTTTACTTTATTTTGCTCAACGAACTCCTGTAATTTAGTTTGCCTGAGACCAGCACCAGAGTAATCCTAAAACTTTTATTTTGTCAGAGTATTATTTTTCAGAGCCCTATTGCAAGTCTGTGGTTTTTTTTTCAGCTCACACATTCTCACCTTATCAACCCTAACCCACTTTGCATGCCTGTCCTGAACGTTGACTGGTAAATGCATATGACATATCTGAGCTGACAGTGGCATCATATGTATTGTATGTATGTTATATGACTTTCAGTGTCACATTGCTTTAAAATTACGTACTAGAATCACTGACTATATATACAATATTACTAATGTCTTGTTTCAACTGATGTCAAAAGTTATAAATTCTTGTCTTACTGATAATATTTTTACTATAACTTACACAACCAACTATCTCATTTTAGAGGCTGTACGAAGAAACCGACTTACAGGCAACATCAACAGATCAAGAAACTGAACTGTGGATTAAAAGGTGGCTCCATCTTGCTGGAGACAGAGATGGAGGACGCCGTGCCAGGCAGCGAACTGATAACTGATGTAACTGAGACAGTCTACTTGTTAGGAACAATGCTATAGTTCAGCATACTTTCAGCTACATACTTTAATTGTTGTGACAAATTTAAAGTTTAATTTGTTTTGTTAACTTTGTTCAATGTGGCTTAGTTTTATTCTGTTTTCACAGCCATTATAATGGGTGTTTTTTTTTGCATTGAGTTAGAGTGGAGCAACCATCAAAAAATATATATTTAACGCTAGGCAGAGGTGCTGTCATTTCGTGAACACAAGTTGATTGTGACAGAGGACATTAAACACAAAATGGGGGAATGCAAACGTTGTTCCACAGGAGCTCACGGACTGCAGATGTGCCCACAGGCATTTTTTGTTTATTGGCCCATTCAGAAAATCTAACATTTTCTATTTAGCTCACTGTTCTTTAATTTTAATAAATGGAAATGAATAACAAAAGCAGTCATTGTTTTTTACTAGAACTGCTCTATTACAAGGTGGATTGAGGATCAGGAAGAGGTTTGAACGTTGTGTGAGATGGTAATTCAAAATAGTTTTTGGTCCTTACCTGATTGGACCTGTGGTAACTTGTCCTGGTCTATACATAACTGATGTCCATTTTCTAGGTTCTGAGCTGACACCCAGCATGATTTCCCCTGGCACATGGCTGGTACATAACTGACATACGGCTTGTTAAGGGTGTGATTAATTCCTCTGGCCCATACCTGGGCCCGCAGCATAGGTGACGGGATGGTATGGCCCTGATCTGGCACACATCTGGCCCTTTAGATGCCTGACATCTGGCACATTTAAGGGGAAGTCTGGCACACATCTGGCCCATTATATGTCTGACATCTGGCACATTTAAGGGAAGCTGTGATTAAGTCCTTTTGGCCCATACCTGGCCCGCATCTGGCCGGCTGGCCCATTAGATGGTATGGCTCTGATCTGGCACACATCTGGCCCATTAGATGCCTGACATCTGGCACATTTAAGGGGAAGCTGTGATTAAGTCTTTTGGCCCATACCTGGCCGGCAACATAGGTGAGAATATGGTATGGCTCTGATCTGGCACACATCTGGCACATTGAAGGTGAAGTGATTAATTCCTTTGGCCCATATGTAAGGTGAACATTATGGTACATTTATTTGGCCCAGATTTGGTCCACATCACACCTGACATCTGGCCCATATAGGGTGAAACTGTTGGCTGAGGTTAGGCAGCCACACTCACCCTGAGTTCAACGCCGTAAGTCAAGGCCAAATGGGGGCCATAACAGAATTTCAGATGTGGCCCATATAAGGTGGATTTTGAGGCTGAGTTAAGGCAGCCACACTCACCCTGAGTCAACGCCGTCAGTCAAGGCCAAAAATGTGGGCCATAAGAAAGATGCAAACATAAAGTGAAGTAGTAACAAGGGGAAAAAAAATAATAATAATGAGAATAATAGTACTGAATATGTACAATTCGTACCACCTAACTGTAGTAAACAATCAAACCAGTACAATTTTTTCCCCCTTTGGGGGGGATAGGAAGTAGCAACAACTTTTGCCTGCACTGTCACACGTAAGTTTACCCAAGGCCACACAAAACACATTCAATCTACCAAACAGAGAAATTGATCTGACTGCAAGATCACAAAAGCACCGAGCACCCAAACCTGATCAGTCGCTCAACTGGTCTCTCAAACATACAACGGCGTCTTCACAGATCTTTCAACCTCTTTCCCCCCAACCCAGAGATGTCTCCCCCCCCCGCCATTGCAGTTAGAGCCATTCATAAACTACCCGGAGACAGGCGGATCTGGTGGCGCTTATCACCAGACGTCAGCAGTCCTAGATGTCAGCTGATTGACAGGCGGGACTCTCCAATTTTCGAGCTTCACACCTGAACACAAATAAAGTACACAAACATACAACGACAAGATAGCAGCAACATCATGCACAAACAAAAATTACGAAGCGCGCCGTACGTAACAGTGTGCAGCAAACATTTTTTGAGAAGAGAGCTTCGAGAATTGGAGAATGGTGGAGCTTTGGCCTTGTGTGACTACCAATAGCAAGTTGCATTTGGTGATTGATGTGGTGCCAAAGTTCCCGAGGATTTTTCTCATCCTTTCGGAGGTATGTGTGTTCTAAAATTTCAACCTGATCAGTTTTTAACTTGCCTTTTGTAACATAAGCACACGTTATTAAATGAATTTCGATATTTTCGATAATACCTCAATTGTATGCTTAATTCAGTGTAATTAAATATGTTAATATATTTAACTATGGTTTGGAAAATATAGTCTTTGGAAATTAATATTTTTGTGGATTGTCAGCCTAAACTGTGGTTGCGAGATGGCGTGTCAGACCGAACAGCCCGCCAAAAAAAGATTCTTGCATGTCAACGCCCATCCCGACCATGAAGCATATGTCAACGCAACCATCGCTGGAACCTGAACGAAGGAGCAAGAGGTATGTTTCACACTTTACAGTATATAAAACATCAAAACTCGTTACTAGTTTCATAGTTTTTTCGATTTAAGGGTATTAGGCACAATGTATTTATTTCATTTAGAAATATCTAATGTCATAGGCCACTCAGGGTGAAGCAACAGAAAAGGCATGTTTGGTTGCAACAACTTCCACACCATTCATACCACATCAGAGAAAGGTCCTCCATTGCAACCTCTACCTCCCTTTGAAAAGTTGTGCCCAGAAGAGGACGGAGGCTGAGGATTCTGATTGTAGTTTCCAACCAGGAATGACTGACAGCAGCAATCTATAATGAGAGGTACTCGATAGACCTGGTATCATGTTTTTTTAATGTACTTCTATTCATTTCAGACATTCCTATTTAATTATTATTAATTAATGTTTATTAAAATATTGCTGTTTGTTGTAGACACTGTAATTGCAACACCACCCCATATAAATGAGGAAATTCATTGTTTTATGAGGAAAACCTCATGGACCCCGTGTTCAAAAATTGGCCCTTCCTGCTCAAGAGGGGACACTGTGCAATAAAAGAGCAAAAACAGTGGTACAGTTTTCTACATGTGGACCAAGACCTGTGTTCATTGTGAAACATCACAAGGGGCGCCAGCCAACTGTATGTCAAGAACCATACCCGCTGGAATCTGCAAGCTTGCTGCTGCTGTGCTCTTTAGTTGGCTCATCCTTCTTGCAAGTCACCAAGGTAAGTTTTTTTTTTTTCTCTCCAAAATATGTGGATTTGTATAATAATCATTTTTAAACAGTTTTTTAACTTGTATATTTAACTGTTTTTCTTTTGGGTCAGTTTATGCAGGCATTCAACAGTCAGGGGATTTGCCACACTACATACCCTGAAACACCAAAGGGACCTTCCTATTCCCAACAATCAATTGGCAGTGGAAACAGCAATCAAAAAACTACTGTGATTGGCAGAACGCACTCAAAAGGAAGGAATGTAGTTCTGGGTGGGGGACATGCGTGCTGACTCACATGGTATGTGCAGTTATGTTGATAATATGCCATTTTCAGGTTAGCTATAGAACATGTGCTGTTATAAATTACTACTACAGAGTTTATTTCAAGCACTAAAAATGTATATGTTAATATGACATTGTTTAGGACACAGTGCAAAGTAGGGGGAACATACTCCGCTGATGGACCTCAGAGCAAACAGGGGGAGATCATTGGACATTCAGCTCATTCAGGTAAGGGTTGTAGGGATTTGTTTATTAAGCATTGAAATGAGTGAAAGGCAGATCATAAATTTGTCTTTGAACACAATCATGCTTAAAGTTTTTTGAAGAAGGTAGATATGATTTTTTCAGAGCAATGAAGTCGGGGGCAACAGTCACCGTATGTAGAAGGAAGGTTTTGAAAAGAAGCCTGAGAGCTAGAGCAGAGAGGAGTAACTGTGCGAAAGACTGTCACTGATAGATACATCCTGGTGTGATGAAGTTCCTCAGAGAGAGTAGACCAAGCATTTTTGCACAGATATGATGCATGGCACACTGGCAAAAGGTTAATATCTTTTAGTAGTTCTAATAATAGCCATATCTAAACTGAGAGTAATAAAACAAGGATTCATAATTATATGTTATGTAATGTGTTGTTGCGTCCTATCATATCGTATTAATGCTTTTGCATACTCCATAGGTGTTGGCAAGAAAATTGATGAGCTTGTAAGGCAGAGAAGCTGCAAAGAGTTGGCCCCAATGGAAAAAAAGCATCGTGAATCACCTTTACCTGGTGTGGAGCCTCATCATCATCAGGAAAGGAAATTGTTGCAAATGGAGATCTGTTGTCAACCATGTACAAGATATCCATGAGCATGAAGGTGAAGTCCAAAAGATGCCAGCATCCTCCTCTTGTTGGTGACCAGCAGACAGTGGCTTAAACCAAGTAATATCACCTTTAAACATTTATATGTAGTTTATTTTATTACATTTTGTATAATGTCTAAACTAAGTGATTTTATCAATATATTTTTTATGTTTTTACTTTTTATTTTACAATTAGGGTACGGCTGCATGTGAAAAGCTCACTCAGGTCATCTGTCCACCAAGTTGCTGAAGACCTAGAGAACCTAAGTTCAGACTTCCAGACGTCAGGACTGGAGTCATATCACAGTCTGATCCTCAGGTTTGCACCAAAGAGCGTGGCATTCTCTTTTGTGGGGTGCTGTGCCGGTATGTTCTGGTTTTAATTCAAATTAAGTTGAATTGCATTCAAATTTTTCTTACAGATTTACTTTTTTTCTACACACATCTCTGCATGCTTAACTGTTCATGCACTACCTGATCTAAGGCCGGTGACACACTGGATGCGTGGCGTGTCCGTTTTTATTTTGGCTCCCATGTTAACAGGTTAGAGCTTGCACACTGCCTGCGTGACGAGCGTTTCAGGAAAACGTCTCGGAAAACGCGTTGTTAGATTTTGCTGTATTTGGCTGAGCAGTAGTTTTGGGGTGGCTCGCCAATGACTACAGAATTCTTTAATACATAAAATAAGTAAGCTTGACTAAAGTTCTTGTGGGGAGAAGAATTTATTGAAGGTAGCAGTGTAAGCATTTAGTACCTCAGCAGTGATGTTTAGCATGTCAATCCTTCAAACAATCTTAACCCAAGGTACTGTCTGCGAGACCAGACCTTTATATACCTGGTAACAAATGTGCATTCAAACAATACAATAACACCCCATGGAGAGCCACTGATAGTGTAACCACTTATGATGGCACCTGACAGGACCTCTCCCATGGAGAGCCCATTCCATTGATCTGATGTTGACCTAAGAGGCTAATTTATATGGGCCCGATTTGGTTCACACGTTTTGTAAACAAAAGACGCATGGCTACAGTTTGATTGCAAATAAATTTGACTAAGGTTGATTAAAAAAACCAATAATCTTTCATTCCCCTTTGATCATATTTGATCACACAAATAAAAAGAACATACAAAACAGTTATCAGTCAGATCCGGTACACATGCCCTTTATACAGTTTCTTGCTTGCAATACTTTTCAGTAATCTTGAATACAGAATGCTGCATACAGGCTCCATTACTGTAAGATGACAGAATAAGAGTTCATGGTGAGGTTTGTTTGCATTATCTTGATGCCTCCAGTTCTTTCGTTTTTATTTTAATGTTGCGATCTTGTGGAAGTGGCGGATGTTGTGTTCTGTGGATGTTCAGGCCCATGTTCGATCTAGGTGGCCAGTTGCAGTTTGGTCCAAGTGTTGGGTGTCTTTGTTCATCCTCTTGAAACGCTGGGACAACCTACAATCCACACACAAAGAGAACGGGAAACAAATCTTTCCAAAGAAATAGTTTTAAAAACAAAATATGCCTAATTACCAACTAAAACTGTCCCTATTTAATGTTGGCAGGACACTACAGTGTTTATCAGTGGTAAAATGTTCATAGTCTTCGTCCTCGCGACAAGCTAGAGCCTAAAAAACCCCTAGTCCCGCCATAATCTGGACTCTGAAAAACACTACTGCCATCTATCCCCTCATCAATTCACATCAATCCACTCATTGTTTCCCAGTGCCTTAACTGCTGCAATCAGATACTAAAAGATCCTCAGTTGGTCGTTTTCCCTATCTGTATTCTTGTGACACCATCAGTTTTTTGAATCTTTACCCATTTGTTGGGGTTGCCACTATACCGATGGCCCCCCCCTTTGGAGGTGCCAAAACTTGATTCTTGGCAATTGTGTACTGCCGGCTGAGTCTTTCATCAGTTTGGACACAGGATGTCAGATATTAGATTTTTCATTGGACATGGGCTGGCCTGTGACATGTTCAAAAAGGCATAGTCCATTTTCCTTGTGGGTTTTCCTTAATGCATTGGTTGTCATCATGTAGTTTTTTTTTTCATCTTCCATTAACAATGATGAATTGTTTCCTGGACAATTCAATTTGAATCTGTTTACTATGAAGAACTGTTTGTGATTCTTGCTGAAGTTGTCTTGAATGCCGCTTGCATGTTCACCTCTCTCCTTTTACGGCTTGTTTAGCAGCACTTGCCCTACTAGGACATCATCCTTTGGGCTTCAGTTGTTGAGGTTTCTGTGTATGCTTTTCCTTTCTTTGTTTGCATACACATGGAGTCCATCAGCTTTTGGATGAGATTATCATTAGCTGTGGCTGCAGAGAGAGTTTCTTCAGGTTTCCCTGCGGCTCCACCAGCATTTAGCAGAGTCTGTTTTTTGTTTGGGACTGTCAACTGCTGAAACCTCTTCAACAGGTTGTCCTCATCACTTTGATGTCTCAAACACTCGGCTTACAATCACGAATCCAGTGTCCATCTTCGTTGCAAATGTCTACATCTTCCCTGAGTTTTCTCTCTTGACGTGTCTCTGATATTCACTTTTTTTTCATTCACCCCATTGTCCTGTTGTTGTATTGACAAGGTTTTGGATTGTAAAACTCTGATAGATCGACTTCCTGTGTTCTTTCAATCTTTGCTGACCATTCAACAATCTGCATAAATGTTGTTCCAATGCTGTCCCAGTCATCATACCTGATTTTAAAGAGTTTTAGAAACCTCAGGTTTCACAGTCCATTTCACAATGTGGTTGGGGGGTTGTGTCTAAGAGGCCCAGCTCCCCCCCCCCCCCCCCACTGCTAAGTGTCTTCACAGACCCCCCCCCCCCCCCCCCCCCCCCTCCGTTCTTTCAATGTTGTTGTTCAAACCAGCATGTTCCATCCAAGTTTTGTCTGAATCGTTCTTCAAAATCTGCAACCCTTTCTCCTGTCTTCTGCACACAAAAAGGTAATTTTGGCCCAATTAACCTCTGCAGGTTTCAGTTCAAATAAGAAGGTTTGAAACCGCTTCCCATCCAGATTCAGTGTTTTCTTTGAGATTCAACAATCCTTCTTTCAACACTTTCTGTAAGCGTTGTTGGTCTTGGTCTCTTAAGTTCACATTAACAATCATCACACGTCTGTCCAGTGGATGTAAATGTAGATTTTCTGCAAGCGTTTGAAGATATTGCCAAACTTTTCCATGGTTTGCTTGTACACTGTAAAAAAATTTCTTGTTGTTTTTTACAAAAACTTTTTTGGCAGCTGTGGTTGCCAGAACATTTGGTAAAAATTACAGATTTCTCTTTAGAGGAGAAAAAATGTTAAATTTTACATGTTTTCACTTTAAGAAATACATACATTTTAAGTATATTTATTCAAAAATATAGGTTTATTTCAACAGAAAAAGGCTGCTGCTTTCGTCAAAATAATTTTGTGAAATACCTGGTAAATTTACACGGTTTCACCGTAAGAAAAACATAAATTTTAAGTATATTTATTCAAAAATATAGGTTTATTTCACAGAAAAAGGCTGCTGCTTCGTCAAAATATTTTTGTGAAATACCTGGTAAATTTACACGGTTTCACCGTAAGAAAAACATACATTTTAAGTATATTTTATCCAAAAAGATAGGTTTATTTCACAGAAAAAGGGCTGCTGCTTCAATCAAAAATGATTTTGTCAAATACCTGGTGAATTTTACATGGTTTTACTGTAAGAAAAACATACATTTTATTATATTTTTATCCAAAAATATAGGTTTATTTCACAGAAAAAGGCTGCTGCTTCATCAAAATTATTTTGTGAAATACCTGGTTAAATTTCACATGGTTTCAACGCTAGGAAAAACATACATTTAGTATTATTTATCCAAAAATATAGGTTTATTTCACAGAAAAAGGCTGCTGCTTCATCAAAAATGATTTTGTCAAAATACCTGGTGAATTTACATGGTTTCACTGTAAAAAAACATACATTTTAAGTATATTAAATCAAAAATAATAGGTTTTATTATTTCACAGAAAAAGGCTGCTGCTTTGCCCCATATTTTTGTAAAACACCTGATTAATTTACATGTTTTTCATTGTAATAAATACATACATTTTAAGTGAATTTATACAAAAAATATATTATTATTTTACAGAAAAAAGGCTGCTGCTTTCTCAAAATAATCATGAAAATGGCTTTGGAACAATTTATTCACATCAAATTAGTGGACAAAACATCTGTCATTTGTTAACATACAAATTTGTAATGTGTACTGTACTTTTTTTACAAACAACACAAACATCATCTACAAAAAAAAAATAATTATCTTGATCATCACTGACTCAAAGAGAAAAAGACAAAGAGAGTCAATGAAAGAAATAAGCTTTTCTCTTTAAACTATTAAAAACAATTAAGGGGTGTTCAATGCACAGAAGTTTTAACACCTTTTAAGGATCACTGCATTTTCCTCTTTACATGCAATAAAAACAAATATACCAATATCTACAAAAGCTCTTTAAATTGATGTAGATGATGGCAAATCAGAAAATTTAACACCTATTAAAGTTTATTTGTACACAAACTTGTCTGTATCAATTTTGTCTGAAATGATCTGGCCAATCCTAAGAAAAAAATACACAGGACCTCAAACCAACCGTTAAGGTAAGAATGGCGCATCATTACATGTCAGAAATCTTATTGACTTCAGTCCATATTCAAAGTTTTAGACATCACGCCACTCATGATCCGAAAGTTCCTGAATCAAGGTCAGAACTCTTGGGTTTACATGGAGACGTGATGTGTTTGTCTTCTCCACCTTAGTGCCCTTCTCTGGGTTGATGGAAAAAAAACACCTTTGGAGAGGAAAAGAGAGGCAAATTTTAAATAGGTTAGTAACAGTAACTTTAAAATTTCTTTTATTCAAGATATAAATAATTAGTTTTGGCCACGGTTTCACAGACATATTTAAAAACTGTGTCAGTGCCATAATGTACTTTTGTCTAAAGATGCGCATCAGTAATGGTTTGTCTCCGACATATTTAACAAATTTAACCAAGGCCTAGTACTGGGTTAAAGTCATAGTTTGGCCAAAAATTAAAATTAGCCCATGATTTTCTCTCACCCTCAAGCTACATATAGTATGTCACAAAATTTAGTACACCCCTCACATATCAGCAAATATTTTTAGATATCTTCACTGTAAAAAATTTGCTGTAATTATGCAGCTGGTTTGCCAGTAACTTACTGTAGAAGATAAAGACTGAAAAAATGTTTCATGTTCATTTAACTTTGAACAAACTGTTGCCAGTAAATAACATGAATGTAAAATCTACAGTAAGTTACTTTGCAAAATATAATTGTTGCTTTCCACAAAGATGGCCAAGGCTATAAGAAGATAAGTAACATCATAAAACTGAGCACACTGCAACAATTAGGTTTAAATGGCCATCATCCCCAGATGGAAGCCTCTTCTAAAAAAACTGGCTCACAAGAAAGCAAAACAAACAGTTTGCCCAAGACAACTTGTCCAAGAGGATGAATTACTGGAACCATGTCCTGTGGTCTATGAGACAAAACTTAAACATAAACTTGTTTGGGTCAGATGGAGTCCAGCATGTGTGGTGTTGGTCATGCAAACCAAACTGTTGCAGTCTGCTGCGTATGGTCTGAGAACTGACTATCTGACCTTCTTCTGCAACCTGTAAAGCAATGTTTGCAGCACTCATGCGTCTGTTTTTGAAGCCAATAAATCTTTACTGCTACACAACAAGCACATTGCTAAATATATACACATTTTATTTCTGTAGTATTGTCACAAGAAGATATACTAGAATGTTTGCTGAAATGTGAGGGGTGTACTCACTTTTATGACAAACTGTATCTCTTTACTTTTCCATACGAACACATATTCAGATATTTTTAAAAATTTCTATATATTCCAATCTTTATAAAAAATTAATATGGGCTCAAACTTCTTTACAGCCCAAAGAATGGTGCAACCATCCTTCACAAAAGTAATCCACACAGCTCCGGAGGACGAATAAAGGCTTTCTGAGGGTAACTGATATGATTTTGGAAAGAGAAATGT
Source organism: Cyprinus carpio (assembly GCF_018340385.1). NCBI lineage: Eukaryota > Metazoa > Chordata > Actinopteri > Cypriniformes > Cyprinidae > Cyprinus > Cyprinus carpio. The sequence goes on along the minus strand of NW_024873165.1, from coordinate 2,888 downwards.
CCATGTTTAAAACTATACAAACTAAAATATGTAACCTGCCATAAATGCCGCCATCTCAGTCTCCTCTGCATTCAGAAGAGTGGTTTTAGTGTAGTGTACGCACATTTCTTAGTGACTTATGACAAATGTGGAGGTTTGTTTTGCCTCCGCATTTGTGGTATGTTGCAACAAAAAGTGCGTACACTACGCTAAAACACTTTCCTGAATGCAGAGGAGACTAAGAGGGTGACATTACCAGATGCTCGTCATTTTTCTTTGTAAAGTTTTTGAATATGGATATTTCTAAGAGAAAATCATGGATTAACCTCAGAAGGCCTTTATTTATCCCCCTGGATCCCTTTGAGTTATTTTTGTAAAATGATAGAGGCACATTCTTTGGGTTTGAAGGAGGTGGACCTGACATTTGTACACTTAAAATTGGAAGATGTAGGACATTTTTTAAAAATAACTGGAAATGTGTTTGTCTGAAAAATGAGGGACATATGCATCTTGGATGGCTTGAGGGTGAGTAAATCATAAGTTTATTACCATTTTTGTCCGAACTATCCCATTAAGCTAAGCCTTGTCTTTGAAACCAGGCCTTAAAGTTTTAAAACCTAACCCTAAATAAGAAAATATTACTACAGTGGCTATTAACCACATATAATCATAAAAAGTCCCCGTAAGCCCTAAGTCAAGCAGCCAGCTAACCGTAATTTTTTTTTCAGAACAAGAAAGCAAAATAGTTCTATTGAAGAACACATACCTCTGCATAAACTCAAGAGTTGATGCCAGCTGTGATGGGTAGTGTATATTAAAGCAGTAATAGCTGCCAAACATCAAGCACACTGCGGAAATGAAGGAGGGGATATTGTTGTGAACAATGTTTTGATCCACACATAGCATGAACCGCTTCGCAGAAAAACACGATCGACCTAAAAGGAAAAAAAATTACATTAAACATACAGCAAAACACATTGCACAACAATATTCCAATGTCCCAGGTGAAAAAGAAGTACACTTCCATAGTGTACTTAAAAGTGCTCTATTTTCAAGTACTAATTTTGTACCTAATATACTAAAAGTTCTTCTTTAGTACTTCTTAAGATAATCTTAAAAAAAACATCTAAGTGTACTTAACTGTGTTTTTTGAGACACCATAAATATGAACTAAAATGTGCTAAAATGTATTTAAAAAATGTATTTATGTACCACTTGTAGGAAACTTGAACCCATCTTTGTATGAAAGTTTGGTTCAAGTTTAAAAGTTGGGTCGGGGTACAAGTGTTAAATAAATAAATTTTTTAATACAGAGATAGTATGTTTAAAAGTGCATTTTCGTTCATATTCATGGTGTCTCAAAATATCACAGTGAAGAACACTTAGATAAATCTTAAGAACATCTTAAAAAGTACTAAAGATGAATTTTTAGTATATTAAGTACAAAATTAGTGTGCGGAAAATAGAGCACTTTAAGTATGGAAGTGTACTACTTTTTCACCTGGGGTGTACAAATACCTCAAGGAGTGGATGAAAAAATTTGAGATACAAGACAAATTAAAAGAACGGGAAAAAACGGGGAAAAAAATAAAAAAATTGTACTTACCACAGACAACAAGGCTTGTAGTCAGATGAACTTGACCCATCGTTTACTTCCTCTGGCAGGCAGGTGTCCTCCACATAACAGAACATTGTGTCTTCCTTATCATTAAAGTAAGACAAACAAAAGCAGCAAAATCTCTTTGACATCTTCAGAGCCATCACTCAGCTCTCCCCTGATCATTTCAAGTTCGTTACAGCCTGTAGGAAACTTTTTGTTCTTGTTTACCGACCAACAGTATGTGAAGTAGTTTCCAAGAGTCGTTTCCCCTTCAGAACCACCTTCCGTGTGAAGTTTCTATAAGCCCCATTCCAGTAAGTTCCTTAAAAGTGGACTGTCATGCCAAGCTCGCTGAACCAAATGGCCACTCTTTGAGGAGATGTTTCATATTTTCCCCACTTGGTTGACTTGTTTTTACGCTGTGTATAGAAAGTCAACTTCATAGATGCTTGACCTCCTCTGCATTTGTTCAGTTTGCAGAAACATCCTCTTCAGTTGTTCTTTCTTTTCTCGCTGGCTTCTCTTCGGTCTCCTCCAAGGGGCAGGAATTTTAAATGCCCAGTTAATGCAGCCATAGTTATCTTGCATTGCGGCCCGCCTGTTTCTGGAGAATTTTCATCGGTGTACACTCATCGAGCAAACCTTTTTCCTTTTCCTTATTTTTGGGGTTGTAACCTCGTTTTACATTTTCTATCCTGTACTGCAACTGCTTAGCCAAAGAGTGGTACCCTAAGCCCAAACCACCTCTCCCTCAATTTACGTCTTGCAGAATTAGGAATATTTTGCTACCATCGTGCTTGGCAACTTCCATTTAGAAAGCTTAGGTACGTGGACCCCCCCAAAAACGCTTTTTTTTGTATCATCCTCCCAGACCACAATCCGGACATGCCTCTCTCTTCTCATGCTTGGACTTGGTCTGGTGTTTCCCTCTTTCAAATCTTTGTATCAGTGCCTCTGGGAACCTTATCCCAGGGAACCAGAAAGACGTGTCCATCCATCTAGAATTCGGGTTGATTTTTGGGAGCTGATGGAAGAGTTGATTGTGTTACTTTTGGGGTGAAAAGACCAAAAACTTGTTGAAGGTCCTGGCAGGCTCACCAATTGAGCTGCTGACTTTTCAGTGAGTCCTGACCTAGACAAACACAAAAATTATTATAAATCATAATGTTACAAAAATTTATATTTCCAACTTTTTAGATGTTTATGGTTACAATGGGCACTGGTTTATACTTCTGTCCTTTCTGATCAGAAAAAGGGGTCATTCTGGAATCAAGTAAGCAGTAATTAGACTTTCAGTGAACACTGTACA
>NW_024873164.1:0-23614 GCF_018340385.1 Cyprinus carpio | reverse complement strand
AATAACATCGATCTCTCGAGCTCCAAGTTTGGCGAATATAAACGAAAACAGCCACGTGAATATAAACTGTTGAGAAATAAATCTGAAGTGGACCATGATACTGGATTTGAATATTAAAGTGACTGCATTTACCAGCTGCTTTCTGTCTTCAATTTTAATCTATAAAAAACAGAAAATCATTCGTCTTGCCTGCTTTTTTTTTTTTTTTTTTTTTGTATGTATGTATATGTATTTATTATTATATTATTATTATTATTATTATTATTATTTATTTTGCTCTAACAAAAATTATCTATATTTTAACTAATCGATGACGTTATTTTACATTTGATTTGTCCATTTCTGCATCCAAACACATATAAACTTAAAACATGCACTATTAAACTATTGTTAGCAATTTCTTTATCGTCCAATTTAACTGGTGTACACACTTTTATTTTCATAATAAATTAGTTTTTTAGATTATAGACAGTTACAGTGGTCTATAATAAATATTAACAGGTTTTCAACAAGCTTAAAAAAATTTAAGAAGTATAATAATTTTAAATAAAAATAAAAAAAAAAAAAAAAAAAAAAAAAAAAAAAAAAAAAAAAAAAAAAAAAAAAAAAAAAAAAAAAAAAATAGCAACTCATAGTAATCATTCAACACTGCTTAAAAATGTAAATTGAAAATTAAACTCATGATTAAGCATGAAATAAGATACAGAATCAGTAAATAAGATTTTAATGTGGGTATATTATCAATAAACTAATCATTAAATATTTATAATCATTCAAAAAATATTGGCCCCTTTCATCATGTTGTTCAAAAACGAAGGCCACAATGCTAATGTTGTCCACTCGATGGCGCCACAGGATAGCAAATACTTCAAGATCTGTTCAAAGACTTGAAAATGTTTCATTTATGTGCATAAATAAAAAATGCATAAACATTCATTCTTTTTTTCATAAACTTTAATAAAGCCCAATATTGTAATTATGCAAAAGCTATCATCTCCTAAATACCATTACTTTATTTTAATTGTATTGACAACATATTTCTCAAGTTATCACACATTACTGAAAAAGTGTAGAAGGGACACTATATTAGTTATCTATTTTCATGTTGTGCATATAATAGTACTCACATAAGGACTCATAATTTACTTGAAAAGAGACACGTTCATTGTGTAACTGTGTCATCTACACAAACCAATGTTCTTGGACCCCTAATAATCACCTTGACTTAAACCACATTGTTTCAGTTACCATCTGTGTCTTTGCCCACAACGCTTCAGTGACAGGAATGTGAAATAGCAAACAGGGGAAAAAATAAAAGGCATGACTTTATTTGCATCCAGCTAGCCAACTCTATCACAGATGTTCCACAGCCAAGACTTTTATTAGAATAGAAAATAGCAAGGGTTCGAATAAATAGTTTATTAATCATTTAATTTCACTTTCTTAATTGAATACTGTTCTGTGTATGTGATTTCAAAGTCTTGATGCTTCGGATTAACCCGTTAATTGCCGTATCCCTTAAAACCTGAGTTCCAGAGGGTTACTGTAAATGCATGTGCCCGCTGGGCACAGTTTACCTGATGCCACCGGGGTGGCGTTTGCGCTGATGGCTTGAGCCCGCCATCGCTGCTTGCAGCTATATTTATTATTATTATTTTTTTTTTCCAACGTCTCGGGGGCTTTTGGGGCCCTTAACATACTCGAAAACTCTTGAAAATTGGCACACACATTGGAACCTGCGGCCATTAGGTCCGGGCAGAGACTGATACACGGGCGTGGCACAGGGGCTCTACAGCGCCCCCTGGAATATGGACGGCCATATATCATACATACTTGCACGTAGACGTATGAAACTCGGTACACATATAGATCTCATCAAGCCAAACAACTTTCGTACTGCATGTCATAGGCTCCGCCCAACAGGAAGTTGGCTATTTAGGGTTTAGTATTCTTATTTTTCGTCAAAGTTGTGGGGGCTTTTGGGGGCCCTTAACATGCTCAAAAACTCTTGAAAATTTGCACACACCTTAGAATCTGTGGCCATTAGGAGGCTGCAGAGGCTGAGACCCGGGCGTGGCACAGGGGCTCTACGGCGCCCCCTGGAACACAGTCAGAAATGTTGATGTATAGTTCAAACATACTTGCACGTATTCATATGAAACTCAGTACACATATAGATCTCATTGTGCCGAACAACTTTCGTATTGCATGTCATAGGCTCCGCCCAACAGGAAGTCAGCTATTTAGAGCTAAAAAAAAATCAAAATCACCTCAATACAATATACTTGTCATAGGTTTTTTTACCCGATTGCCACCAAACTTGGTCAACATGATCTCAAGACATTGGGGATGCAAAATTGCCAGGGGATTTTTGATATCTCGAACGGTTTGCTCATGGCGAGGCGTTGAAATTATGGCGAGAAATGAGAAACAGGAAGTGTCTAATAACATCCACATACATTTCCTGATTTTAATTAAACTTCATCAATTTGTTCGGTGTACGATGCCGATCGCATATATGTGACTATTAGGAGTCAAAGTCATAGCGCCACCAACTGGCAGCAGGAAGTGTGTCATTTTCAAAATGCTTTGAATTCAGCATCTTATTATTACTCAATTTGCTTCAAACTTCATCAGAATAATGACAAAACACGGCCCATGTAAAACTGTTGAGGGGATATTGATATCTAATATAGTGTTGCCATGGCAACATATCAAACTGGAATATTTTTCTGTATAATATATTCTGATTTTGAGGCAGATAACATGCTTAGAATTTCATGAAACTCAGAACACATATCAGTATTAATGATAGCTAGACACTGGCAAAAGGTCATAAAAGGGCGTGGAGGAGGCACTCTATAGCGCCACCTTTTGTCAAAAGTGGGGGGGGGGTAAGTTTTAGCTACAGACACCAAACTCGGTACATAAATTGTTCTTATTAAGACGGACAACTTTCTAATTTACAGTCATTAGCTACGACCAACAGGAAGTCGGCTATTTTGATTTGAATATGGATTTTTGGCTCTGTGTGAGGAGTGTATGTGTGCTGAGACTTTCATGCACAGGAGCAATTCCCGGGACTGAGAGGGAGGAGTCTCGCTTAGTTTCACTTTTAAATCGCAAACTCTGTCTACATGATGACAAGCTAAACCAAATATCTTATATTATTAGAGGGCTTATTAATAATTGAGAGGGCGACAGAGAGAGAGATAGACGAGAGATTGAACCGCTCCGAACAGCGCGTGCAGTCTCAACGAGCTCACAACAAACGAGTTATTTTGTTTAAGACCTTTTAAAAATAAAATTTACGGCGATTGCATACACAAAATAATTAGAAATACCAATTTTTTAAATTCAGATGTTTGTGAGTGTGTAAAATGAAAATATTTGCTGCAGCCTGTCTGACAGCGCGAGACGTTCTGAACACTTGAAGGGAAAAAAAGTACATACAGAAACTACACGACTTTTACAAACACACGGGCGAATCAAAAAAAAAAAAAGAAGAACATATTATAGAGATGAAAATGAGTGTATATGAGTGAGTGAGAGTTCTTTGTCTAAGGGCTGAATCAATCGATTGCTCTGCGCGCTCCAGACACACATGGTGATGGTTTTTCGGCGAGAACGAACAAATAAATAAACATTTATTCCGCCCAGCTGAACCAACATATGTTATTATTACCGGCTCAGATCTCATTAATAATTGATGTCTGGCCAGAGTGAGAAAGACCAAGAGAAATCACACTGCATCAGCGCGTGCTGTTCAGTCTCACGAGCTCACAATATAAAAGCATTTTTATAGTTTTTAAGAGCTTTTTAAAATAAAATATTACCGCGAATGCACACAATCCACCCATTAGAACACAACAAGAGCTAAATTCAGGTATTTGTGAGCTGTTTTGATTGAGAAAATTGAAAGACTATTTGACAGCGCGAGACTGTCTAAGGGCAGAATAACATCGATCTCTCGAGCTCCAGAGGACGCTGATTCTGGCAAGAACGAACAAATCAAGAACAAGGTTATTTCAAAATACATAATAGCTTGGCGAATATAAACGAAAACAGTCACGTGAACATAAACAGTTGAGAAATAAATCTGAAAGTGTATCATGATACTGGATTTGAATATTAAAGTGACTGCATTTACCAGCTGCTTTCTGTCTTTAATTTTAATCTATAAAAAAAAGAAAATAATTCGTTTTGGCTGCTTTTTTTTTTTATGTATTATGTATTCATGTTTATTATTTATTATTATTATTATTATTTTATTTTTATTTTTTTTTTTTTTTTGCTCTAACAAAATCGAATTAATCTATATTAATTAAATTAAATTTTTCTGCATCTAAACACCAATAAACCTAAAACATGCTCTATTAAACTATTGTTAGCAATTTCTTTATCATCCAGTTTAACTGGTGTACATATTTTATTTTCATAATAAATTTGTTTTTTGTTTTTTTTGATAATAGACAGTTACAGTGGTCTATAATAAATATTAACAGGTTTTGTTCAAGCTGCTTAAAATGTTTGAAGTAGGTTCATTTTTTTAAATGTAAATCCTAAAAAAAAAAAACAAACAAAAAAATAAATAAAACCAGCAAAAAAAAAAAAAAAAACTGGGAAACAGCCATATTTACGAAAATGTGCTAAACCTATAGAAAAAATAAAACTATGAATTAAATTAGTGTTTAATTTTTAGTAATGACCATTTTTGTTGTCATAAAAACCTTCTTCTTTACAATACAGAATAACGATTGTCAATAGTAAATATTATGAAAACAATAACTGTTGTATTTTTCATCATTATATAGTTTATGTATTATAATTGTAAAAAAAAAAAAAAAAAAAAAAATTAGCAACTCACATAGTAATCATTCAACACTGCTTAAAAATATAAGTTGAAAAATAAACTCATGATTAAGCATGAAATCAGATACAGAATCAGTAAATTCGATTTTAATGTGGGTATATTATTATCAGTAAACTAATCATTAAATATTTATAATCAATCAAAAAATATTGGCCCCTTTCATAATGTTGTTCAAAAATGAAGGGCACAATGCTAATGTTGTCCACTCGATGGCGCCACAGGACAGCAAATACTTCAAGATCTGTTCAAAGACTTGAAAATGTTTCATTTATGTAAATAAATCAAAAATGCATATACATTCATTCTTTTTTCATAAACTTTAATAAAGCCCAATATAGTAATTATGCAAAAAAAATATCATCTCCGAAATACCATTACGTTTTTATCTTATTTTAATAGTATTGACAACATATTTCTCAAGTTATCACGCATTACTGAAAAAGTGAAGAAGGGACACTATATTTGTTATCTATTTTCATGTTGTGCGCATAATAATTTACTTGAAAAGAGACACGTCCATTGTTTAACTGCATCATCTACACAAACCATTGTGCTTGGACCCCTTATGATCACCTGGACTTAAACCACATTGTTTCAGTTGCCTTCTGTGTCTTAGGCCACAACGCTTCAGTGACAGGAATGTGAAATAGCAAACAGGGGAAAAAATAAAAGGCATGACTTTATTTGCATCCAGCTAGCCAACTCTATTACAGATGTTCCACAGCCAAGACTCTTATTAGAATAGAAAATAGCAAGGGTTCGAATAAATAGTTTATTAATCATTTAATTTCACTTTCTTAAAGAATATTGTTCTGTGTATGTGATTTCAAAGTCTTGATGCTTCGGATTAACCCGTTAATTGCCGTATCCCTTAAAACCTGAGTGCCAGAGGAGTATACTGTAAATGCATGTAACCGCTGGGCACAGTTTACCTGATGCCACCGGGCTGGCGTTTGCGCTGATGGCTTGAGCCCGCCATCGCTGCTTGCAGCTATATTTAGGGCTCAAGCCTGGAGGGCGAGACCCTATCGCTTTTCCTTGCAGCTATATTTTTTATTTTAGGGCGAGATTATTATTATTTTTTATTTTTTATTAATTATTTATTTTTTAGTTTTCTTTTTTTTCCAACGTCTCGGGGGCTTTTGGGGCCCTTAACATACTCGAAAACTCTTGAAAATTGGCACACACATTGGAACCTGCGGCCATTAGGGCCGGGCAGAGACTGATACACGGGCGTGGCACAGGGGCTCTACAGCGCCCCCTGGAATATGGAGGGCCATATATCATACATACTTGCACGTAGACGTATGAAACTCGGTACACATATAGATCTCATCAAGCCAAACAACTTTCGTACTGCATGTCATAGGCTCCACCCAACAGGAAGTTGGCTATTTAGGGTTTAGTATTCTTATTTTTCGTCAAAGTTGTGGGGGCTTTTGGGGCCCTTAACATGCTCAAAAACTCTTGAAAATTTGCACACACCTTAGAATCTGTGGCCATTAGGAGGCTGCAGAGGCTGAGACCCGGGCGTGGCACAGGGGCTCTACGGCGCCCCCTGGAACACAGTCAGAAATGTTGATGCATAGTTCAAACATACTTGCACGTATTCATATGAAACTCAGTACACATATAGATCTCATTGTGCCGAACAACTTTCATATTGCATGTCATAGGCTCCGCCCAACAGGAAGTCAGCTATTTAGAGCTATGTAAAAAGTGCATGCTCTGGAATTTGATATACTTGTCATAGGTTTTTTACCCGATTGCCACCAAACTTGGTCAACATGATCTCAAGACATTGGGGATGCAAAATTGCCAGGGGATTTTTGATATCTCGAATGGTTTGCTTGTGGCGAGGCGTTGAAATTATGGCGAGAAATGAGAAACAGGAAGTGTCTAATAACATCCACATACATTTCCTGATTTTAATTAAACTTCATCAATTTGTTCGTTGTATGATGCCCATCGCATATATGTGACTATTAGGAGTCAAAATAATAGCGCCACCAACTGGCAGCAGGAAGTGTGTCATTTTCAAAATGCTTTGAATTCAGCATCTTATTTTTACTCAATTTGCTTCAAACTTCATCAGAATAATGACAAAACACGGCCCATGTAAAACTGTTGAGGGGATATTGATATCTAATATAGTGTTGCCATGGCAACATATCAAACTGGAATATTTTTCTGTATAATATATTCTGATTTTGAGGCAGATAACCATGCTTAGAATTTAATGAAACTCAGAACACATATCAGTATTAATGACAGCTAGACACTGGCAAAAGGTCATAAAAGGGCGTGGAGGAGGCACTCTATAGCGCCACCTTTTGTCAAAAGTGGGGGGCTTAGTTTTAGCTACAGACACCAAACTCGGTACATATATTGTTATTATTAAGACGGACAACTTTCTAATTTACAGTCATTAGCTACGACCAACAGGAAGTCGGCTATTTTGATTTAAATATGGATTTTTGGCTCTGTGTGAGGAATGTATGTGTGCTGAGACTTTCATTGTCTGAGAGAAAAAATGCGCCTCTACAGGAGCAATTCCCGGGACTGAGAGGGAGGAGTCTCGCTTAGTTTCACTTTTAAATCGGTTAAAAATACAACTAAATAAATCAATTTAATTCACACTGACAAGCTAAACCAACATATCTTATTATTAGCGGGTCAGGGCTTATTAATAATTGATGTCTGGCGACAGAGAACAGAGAGAGAGATAGACGAGAGATAGATGTCATGTCACCGCTCCGAACAGCGCGTGCAGTCTCAACGAGCTCACAACAAACGAGTTTATTCTTGTTTAAGACCTTTTAAAAATAAAATATTACGGCGATTGCACACAATCCGCCAATTAGAACACACCAAGAGCTAAATTCAGATGTTTGTGAGCTGTTGTTAAAATGAAATATTTGCTGCAGCCTGTCTGACAGCGCGAGACGTCTGAACACTTCAAGGGAAAAAAAAAAAAGTGTACATACAGAAACTACAGCCTTTTATATTAAAACACAGCGGCGAATCAACAAAAAACAATTAGAAAAACATATTATAGAGATGAAAATGAGTGTTTATGAGTGCTTGTGAGATTTTCTTTGTCTAAGGGCTGAACATCACATCGATTGCTCTGCGCTCCAGAACACGGTGATGGTTTTTCTTTTTTTTCGAGAACGGACAAAATACACATTTAATTCACACTGACAAGCTGAACCAACATATGTTATTATTACCGGCTCAGATCTCATTAATAATTGATGTCTGGCCAGAACAGTGAGAAAGACCAGAGAGAAATCACCGCTGCATCAGCGCGTGCAGTCTCACGAGCTCACAATAAAAGCATTTTTATAGTTTTTAAGAGCCTTTTTAAAATAAAATACTACCGCGAATGCACACAATCCACCCATTAGAACACAACAAGAGCTAAATTCAGGTATTTGTGAGCTGTTTGATTGTGAAAATTGAAAGACTATTTGACAGCGCGAGACTGTCTAAGGGCAGAATAACATCGATCTCTCGAGCTCCAGAGGACGCTGATTTCTGGCAAGAACGAACAAATCAAGAACAAGGTTATTTCAAAAACATAATAGCTTGGCGAATATAAACGAAAACAGTCACGTGAATAAACATAAACAGTTGAGAAATAAATCTGAAGTGTATCATGATACTGGATTTGAATATTAAAGTGACTGCATTTACCAGCTGCTTTCTGTCTTTTATTTTAATCTATAAAAAACAGAAAATCATTTGTCTTGGCTGCTTTTTTGTATGTATTCATGTATTTATTATTATTATTATTATTATTTTTTTTTTTTTTTTTTTTCTAAAACAAGAATTAATCTATATTTATTTAAATTAAATTTCTGCATCTAAACACCTATAAACCTAAAAAACATGCTCTATTAAACTATTGTTAGCAATTTCTTTATCGTCCAGTTTAAATGGTGTACACACTTTTATTTTCATAATAAATGTGTTTTTTTTTTTTTTTAAATAGACAGTTACAGTGGTCTATAATAAATATTAACAGGTTTTGTTCAAGCTGCTTAAAATGGTTTGAAGTAGGCTCATTTTTTTAAATGTAAATCCTAAAAAAAAAAAAAAAAAAAAAAAAAAAAAAAAAAAAAAAAAAAAAAAAAAAAAAAAACTGGGAAAACAGCCATATTTACGAAAAGGTGCTTAACCTATAGAAAAATAAAACTATGAATTAAATTAGTGTTTAATTTTTAGTAATGACCAATTTTGTTGTCATAAAAAAACTTCTTCATTACAATACAGAATAACGATTGTCAATAGTAAATATTATAAAAACAATAACTGTTGTATTTTTCATCATTATATAATTTATCTATTATAATTGTAAAAACAAAACAAAAAATTAGCAACTCACATAGTAATCATTCAACACTGCTTAAAAATGTAAGTTGAAAATTAAACTCATGATTAAGCATGAAATAAGATACAGAATCAGTAAATTCGATTTTAATGTGGGTATATTATCAGTAAACTAATCATTAAATATTTATAATCAATCAAAAAAATATTGGCCCCTTTCATAATGTTGTTCAAAAATGAAGGGCACAATGCTAATGTTGTCCACTCGATGGCGCCACAGGACAGCAAATACTTCAAGATCTGTTCAAAGACTTGAAAATGTTTCATTTATGTGAATAAATCAAAAATGCATATACATTCATTCTTTTTTTTTTTAAACTTTAATAAAGCCCCCAATATAGTAATTATGCAAAAAAAACTATCATCTCCGAAATACCATTACGTTTTTATCTTATTTTAATAGTATTGACAACATATTTCTCAAGTTATCACGCATTACTGAAAAAGTGAAGAAGGGACACTATATTTGTTATCTATTTTCATGTTGTGCGTATAATAATTTACTTGAAAAGAGACACGTCCATTGTTTAACTGCATCATCTACATAAACCATTGTGCTTGGACCCCTTATGATCACCTGGACTTAAACCACATTGTTTCAGTTACCTTCTGTGTCTTTGGCCACAACGCTTCAGTGACAGGAATGTGAAATAGCAAACAGGGGAAAAAAATAAAAGGCATGACTTTATTTGCATCCAGCTAGCCAACTCTATTATAGGAGTTCCACAGCCAAGACTCTTATTAGAATAGAAAATAGCAAGGGTTCGAATAAATAGTTTATTAATCATTTAATTTCACTTTCTTAATGAATATTGTTCTGTGTATGTGATTTTCAAAGTCTTGATGCTTCGGATTAACCCGTTAATTGCCGTATCCCTTAAAACCTGAGTGCCAGAGGATTACTGTAAATGCATGTGCCCGCTGGGCACAGTTTACCTGATGCCACCGGGGTGGCGTTTGCGCTGATGGCTTGAGCCCTTTTGTTTTTTTACACTTGTTTCATTACGGAGGGCGAGAGCCCTATTATTTTATTATTATTATTATTTTTTTTTTATTATTTTTATTGCGGCCACGTCTCGGGGGCTTTTGGGGCCCTTAACATACTCGAAAACTCTTGAAAATTTGCACACACATTGGAACCTGCGGCCATTAGGGCCGGGCAGAGACTGATACACGGGCGTGGCACAGGGGCTCTACAGCGCCCCCTGGAATATGGAGGGCCATATATCATACATACTTGCACGTAGACGTATGAAACTCGGTACACATATAGATCTTATCAAGCCAAACAACTTTCGTACTGCATGTCATAGGCTCTGCCCAACAGGAAGTTGGCTATGTAGGGTTTAGTATTCTTATTTTTCGTCAAAGTTTTGGGGGCTTTTGGGGCCCTTAACATGCTCAAAAACTCTTGAAAATTTGCACACGCCTTAGAATCTGTGCCCATTAAGAGGCTGCAGAGGCTGAGACCCGGGCGTGGCACAGGGGCTCTACGGCGCCCCCCTGGAACACAGTCAGAAATTTTGATGTATAGTTCAAACATACTTGCACGTATTCATATGAAACTCAGTACACATATAGATCTCATTATGCCGAACAACTTTCGTATTGCATGTCATAGGCTCCGCCCAACAGGAAGTCAGCTATTTAGAGCTAAGTAAAAAGTGCATGCTCTGGAATTTGATATACTTGTCATAGGTTTTTTACCCGATTGCCACCAAACTTGGTCAACATGATCTCAAGACATTGGGGATGCAAAATTGCCAGGGGATTTTTGATATCTCGAATGGTTTGCTCGTGGCGAGGCGTTGAAATTATGGCGAGAAATGAGAAACAGGAAGTGTCTAATAACATCCACATACATTTTTCTGATTTTAATTAAACTTCATCAATTTGTTCGTTGTATGATGCCGATCGCATATATGTGACTATTAAGAGTCAACATTATAGCGCCACCAACTGGCAGCAGGAAGTGTGTAATTTTCAAAATGCTTTGAATTCAGCATCTTATTTTAACTCAATTTGCCTCAAACTTCATCAGAATAATGACAAAACACAGCCCATGTAAAACTGTTGAGGGGATATTGATATCTAATATAGTGTTGCCATGGCAACATATCAAACTGGAATATTTTTCTGTATAATATATTCTGATTTTGAGGCAGATAACATGCTTAAAATTTCATGAAACTCAGAACACATATCAGTATTAATGATAGCTAGACACTGGCAAAAGGTCATAAAAGGGCGTGAAGGAGGCACTCTATAGCGCCACCTTTTGTCAAAAGTGGGGGGCTTAGTTTTAGCTACAGACACCAAACTCGGTACATATATTGTTCTTATTAAGACGGACAACTTTCTAATTTACAGTCATTAGCTACGACCAACAGGAAGTCGGCTATTTTGATTTGAATATGGATTTTTGGCTCTGTGTGAGGAATGTATGTGTGCTGAGACTTTCATTGTCTGAGAGAAAAAATGCGCCTCTACAGGAGCAATTCCCGGGACTGAGAGGGAGGAGTCTCGCTTAGTTTCACTTTTAAATCGGTGAAAAATACAAATAAATAAATCAATTTAATTCACACTGACAAGCTAAACCAACATAATCTTATTATTAGCGGGTCAGGGCTTATTAATAATTGATGTCTGGCGACAGAGAACAGAGAGATAGACGAGAGATATGTCACCGTTCCGAACAGCGCGTGCAGTCTCAACGAGCTCACAACAAAAACGAGTTTATTCTTGTTTAAGACCTTTTAAAAATAAAATATTACGGCGATTGCACACAATCCGCCAATTAGAACACACCAAGAGCTAAATTCAGATGTTTGTGAGTGTTAAAATGAAATATTTGCTGCAGCCTGTCTGACAGCGCGAGACGTCTGTGAACACTTGAAGGGAAAAAAAGTACTACATACAGAAACTACACAGCCTTTTACATTAAAACACAGCGGCGAATTAACAAAAAAATTTAGAAGAACATATTATAGAGAGATGAAAATGAGTGTTTATGAGTGCTTGTGAGATTTTCTTTGTCCTAAGGGCTGAACATCACATCGATTGCTCTGCGCTTCAGAACACGGTGATGGTTTTTTTTTTTCGGCGAGAACGGACAAATAAATACACATTTAATTCACACTGACAAGCTGAACCAACATATGTTATTATTACTGGCTCAGATCTCATTAATAATTGATGTCTGGCCAGAACAGTGAGAAAGACCAGAGAGAAATCACCGCTGCATCAGCGCGTGCAGTCTCACGAGCTCACAATAAAAGCATTTTTATAGTTTTAAGAGCTTTTTAAAATAAAAATATTACCGCGAATGCACACAATCCACCCATTAGAACACAACAAGAGCTAAATTCAGGTATTTGAGAGCTGTTTGATTGTGAAAAAATGAAAGACTATTTGACAGCGCGAGGACTGTCTAATGGCAGAATAACATCGATCTCTCGAGCTCCAGAGGACGCTGATTCTGGCAAAGAACGAACAAATCAAGAACAAGGTTATTTCAAAATACATAATAGCTTGGCGAATATAAACGAAAACATTCACGTGAACATAAACAGTTGAGAAATAAATCTGAAGTGTATCATGATACTGGATTTGAATATTAAAGTGACTGCATTTACCAGCTGCTTTCTGTCTTTAATTTTAATCTATAAAAAAAGAAAATCATTCGTCTTGGCTGCTTTTTTTTTTTTTTTTTTTGTATTGTGTATTATTTATTATTTTTTATTATTATTATTATTTTATTTAATTAAATTTTTTGCTCTAACAAGAATTAATCTATATTTAATTAAATTAAATTTCTGCATCTAAACACCTATAAACCTAAAATGACATGCTCTATTAAACTATTGTTAGCAATTTCTTTATCGTCCAGTTTAACTGGTGTACACACTTTTATTTTCATAATAAATTATATATATTTTTTTTTATATAGACAGTTACAGTGGTCTATAATAAATATTAACAGGTTTTGATCAAGCTGCTTAAAATGTTTGAAGTAGGCTCATTTTTTTTTTATGTAAATCCTAAAAAAACAATTGGAAAACAAAAAAAAAAAAAAAAAAAAAAAAAAAAAAAAAAAAAAAAAAAAAAAAACAAAAAAATATTTTACGAAAAGGTGCTTAACTATATAAAAAAAAAAAAAAATGAATTAAATTAGTTAGTTTAATTTTTTAGTAATGACCATTTTTGTTGTCATAAAAACCTTCTTCTTTACAATACAGAATAACGATTGTCAATAGTAATATTATGAAAAAAATAACTGTTGTATTTTTCATCATTATATAGTTTATATTATTATTATATGTAAAAAAACAAAAAATTTAGCAACTCACATAGTAATCATTCAACACTGCTTAAAAATGTAAGTTGAAAATTAAACTCATGATTAAGCATGAAATAAGATACAGAATCAGTAAATTCGATTTTAATGTGGGTATATATCAGTAAAAACTAATCATTAAATATTTATAATCAATCAAAAAAATATTGGCCCCTTTCATAATGTTGTTCAAAAATGAAGGGCACAATGCTAATGTTGTCCACTCGATGGCGCCACAGGACAGCAAATACTTCAAGATCTGTTCAAAGACTTGAAAATGTTTCATTTAAGTAAATAAATCAAAAATGCATATACATTCATTCTTTTTTTTTTTAAACTTTAATAAAGCCCAATATAGTAATTATGCAAAAAAAAAAATCATCTCCGAAATACCATTACGTTTTTATTATTATTTTAATTATAATAGTATTGACAACATATTTCTCAAGTTATCACGCATTACTGAAAAAGTGAAGAAGGGACACTATATTTGTTATCTATTTTCATGTTGTGCGTATAATAATACATAAGGACTCATAATTTACTTGAAAAGAGACACGTCCATTGTTTAACTGCATCATCTACACAAACCATTGTGCTTGGACCCCTTATGATCACCTGGACTTAAACCACATTGTTCCAGTTTTCTTTCTATGTCTTTGGCCACAACGCTTCAGTGACAGGAATGTGAAATAGCAAACAGGGGGAAAAAATAAAAGGCATGACTTTATTTGCATCCAGCTAGCCAACTCTATTACAGGTGTTCCACAGCCAAGACTCTTATAAGAATAGAAAATAGCAAGGGTTCGAATAAATAGTTTATTAATCATTTAATTTCACTTTCTTAATGAATATTGTTCTGTGTATGTGATTTCAAAGTCTTGATGCTTCGGATTAACCCGTTAATTGCCGTATCCCTTAAAACCTGAGTGCCAGAGGATTACTGTAAATGCATGTGCCCGCTGGGCACAGTTTACCTGATGCCACCGGGGTGGCGTTTGCGCTGATGGCTTGAGCCCGCCATCGCTGCTTGCTCAAGCCTGCTTATTTTTTATTATTAGGGCTCAAGCCCGCCGAGAGCCCTATTGTTTTCCTTAGGATTATTTTTTTATTATTATTTTATTATTATTATTATTTTTTTTTTTCAAACGTCTCGGGGGCTTTTTTTGGCCCTTAACATACTCTCGAAAACTCTTGAAAATTGGCACACACATTGGAACCTGCGGCCATTAGGGCCGGGCAGAGACTGATAAACGGGCGTGGCACAGGGGCTCTACAGCGCCCCCTGGAATATGGAGGGCCATATATCATACATACTTGCACGTAGACGTATGAAACTCGGTACACATATAGATCTCATCAAGCCAAACAACTTTCGTACTGCATGTCATAGGCTCCGCCCAACAGGAAGTTGGCTATTTAGGGTTTAGTATTCTTTTTTTTCGTCAAAGTTGTGGGGGCTTTTGGGGCCCTTAACATGCTCAAAAACTCTTGAAAATTTGCACACACCTTAGAATCTGTGGCCATTAGGAGGCCGCAGAGGCTGAGACCCGGGCGTGGCACAGGGGCTCTACGGCGCCCCCTGGAACACAGTCAGAAATGTTGATGTATAGTTCAAACATACTTGCACGTATTCATATGAAACTCAGTACACATATAGATCTCATTGTGCCGAACAACTTTCGTATTGCATGTCATAGGCTCCGCCCAACAGGAAGTCAGCTATTTAGATCTATGTAAAAAGTGCATGCTCTGGAATTTGATATACTTGTCATAGGTTTTTTACCCAATTGCCACCAAACTTGGTCAACATGATCTCAAGACATTGGGGATGCAAAATTGCCAGGGGATTTTTGATATCTCGAATGGTTCTCTCGTGGCGAGGCGTTGAAATTATGGCGAGAAATGAGAAACAGGAAGTGTCTAATAACATCCACATACATTTCCTGATTTTTATTAAACTTCATCAATTTGTTCGTTGTATGATGCCGATCACATATATGTGACTATTAGGAGTCAAAATTATAGCGCCACCAACTGGCAGCAGGAAGTGTGTCATTTTCAAAATGCTTTGAATTCAGCATCTTATTTTTACTCAATTTGCTTCAAACCTTCATCAGAATAATGACAAAACACGGCCCATGTAAAACTTTTGAGGGGATATTGATATCTAATATAGTGTTGCCATGGCAACATATCAAACTGGAATATTTTTCTGTATAATATATTCTGATTTTGAGGCAGATAAACATGCTTAGAATTTCATGAAACTCAGAACACATATCAGTATTAATGATAGCTTGACACTGGCAAAAGGTCATAAAAGGGCGTGGAGCAGGCACTCTATAGCGCCACCTTTTGTCAAAAGTGGGGGGCTTAGTTTTACCTACAGACACCAAACTCGGTACATATATTGTTCTTATTAAGACGGACAACTTTCTAATTTACAGTCATTAGCTACGAACAACAGGAAGTCGGCTATTTTGATTTGAATATGGATTTTTGGCTCTGTGTGAGGAATGTATGTGTGCTGAGACTTTCATTGTCTGAGAGAAAATGCGCCTCTACAGGAGCAATTCCCGGGACTGAGAGGGAGGAGTCTCCCTTAGTTTCACTTTTAAATCGGTTAAAAATACAACTAAATAAATCAATTTAATTCACACTGACAAGCTAAACCAACATATCTTATTATTAGCGGGTCAGGGCTTATTAATAATTGATGTCTGGCGACAGAGAACAGAGAGATAGACGAGAGATATGTCACCGCTCCGAACAGCGCGTGCAGTCTCAACGAGCTCACAACAAACGAGTTTATTCTTGTTTAAGACCTTTTAAAAATAAAAATATTACGGCGATTGCACACAATCCGCCAATTAGAACACACCAAGAGCTAAATTCAGATGTTTGTGACTGTTAAAATGTTAAAATGAAATATTTGCTGCAGCAGCCTGTCTGACAGCGGGAGACTCTGAACACTTGAAGGGGAAAAAAAAAAAACATACAGAAACTACAGCCCTTTTATTAAAACACACACACGCGCGGCGAATCAACAAAAAAAATTATAAGAACATATTATAGAGATGAAAATGAGTGTTTATTATGAGTGCTTGTGAGATTTTCTTTGTCTAAGGGCTGAACATCACATCGATTGCTCTGCGCTCCAGAACACGGTGATGGTTTTTTTTTCGCGGCGAAACGGACAAATAAATACACATTTAATTCACACACTGACAAGCTGAACCAACATATGTTATTATTATTACCGGCTCAGATCTCATTAATAATTGATGTCTGGCCAGAACAGTGAGAAAGACCAAAGAGAAATCACCGCTGCATCAGCGCGTGCAGTCTCACCACCAGCTCACAATAAAAGCATTTTTATAGTTTTAAGAGCTTTTTAAAATAAAATATTACCGCGAATGCACACAATCCACCCATTAGAACACAACAAGAGCTAGATAAATTCAGGTATTTGTGAGCTGTTTGATTGTGAAAATTGAAAGACTATTTGACAGCGCGAGACTGTCTAAGGGCAGAATAACATCGATCTCTCGAGCTCCAGAGGACGCTGATTCTGGCAAGAACGAACAAACAAATCAAGACAAGGTTATTTCAAAATACATAATAGCTTGGCGAATATAAACGAAAACAGTCACGTGAACATAAACAGTTGAGAAATAAATCTGAAGTGTATCATGATACTGGATTTGAATATTAAAGTGACTTGCATTTACCAGCTGTTTTCTGTCTTTTAATCTATAAAAACAGAAAATCATTCGTCTTGGCTGCTTTTTTTTGTATGTATTTATTATTATTTATTATTATTATTATTATTATTTTTTTTTTTTTTTTTTTTTTTTTAACAAGAATTAATCTATATTTAATTAAATTAAAATTGATTGCTTTCTGCATCTAAACACCTATAAACCTAAAACATGCTCTATTAAACTATTGTTAGCATTTCTTTATCGTCCAGTTTAACTGGTGTACACACTTTTATTTTCATAATAAATTTGTTTTTTTTTTTTAGATAATAGACAGTTACAGTGGTCTATAATAAATATTAACAGGTTTTGTTCAAGCTGCTTAAAATGTTTGAAGTAGGCTCATTTTTTTTTTTTGTAAATGTAAAAAAAAAAAAAAAAAAAAAAAAAAAAAAAAAAAAAAAAAAAAAAAAAAAAAAAAAAAAAACTGGGAAACAGCCATATTTACGAAAAGGTGCTTAACCTATAGAAAAATAAAACTATGAATTAAATTAGTGTTTAATTTTTAGTAATGACCATTTTTGTTGTCATAAAAAAAAAAACTTCTTTACAATACAGAATAACGATTGTCAATAGTAAATATTATGAAAACAATAACTGTTGTATTTTTTCATCATTATATAGTTTATGTATTATAATTGTAAAAACAAAACCAAATTAGCAAACACATAGTAATCATTCAACACTGCTTAAAAAAAAAATGTGTTGAAAAAAAATTAAACTCATGATTAAGCATGAAATAAGATACAGAATCAGTAAATTCGATTTTAATGTGGGTATATTATCAGTAAACTAATCATTAAATATTTATAATCAATCAAAAAAAATTGCCCCCTTTCATAATGTTGCTCAAAAATGAAGGGAACAATGCTAATGTTGTCCACTCGATGGCGCCACAGGACAGCAAAATACTTCAAGATCTGTTCAAAGACTTGAAAATGTTTCCTTTATGTAAATAAATCAAAAAAATGCATATACATTCATTCTTTTTTCATAAACTTTAATAAAGCCCAATATAGTAATTATGCAAAAAACTATCATCTCCGAAATACCATTACGTTTTTATCTTATTTTAATAGTATTGACAACATATTTCTCAAGTTATCACGCATTACTGAAAAAGTGAAGAAGGGGACACTATATTTGTTATCTATTTTCATGTTGTGCGCATAATAATTTACTTGAAAAGAGACACGTCCATTGTTTAACTGCATCATCTACACAAACAATTGTGCTTGGACCCCTTATGATCACCTGGACTTAAACCACATTGTTTCAGTTACCTTCTGTGTCTTTGGCCACAACGCTTCAGTGACAGGAATGTGAAATAGCAAACAGTGGAACAAATAAAAGGCATGACTTTATTTGCATCCAGCAAGCCAACTCTATTACAGGTGTTCCACAGCCAAGACTCTTATTAGAATAGAAAATAGCAAGGGTTCGAATAAATAGTATATTAATCATTTAATTTCACTTTCTTAATGAATATTGTTCTGTGTATGGGATTTCAAAGTCTTGATGCTTCGGATTAACCCGTTAATTCCCGTATCCCTTAAAACCTGAGTGCCAGAGGATTACTGTAAATGCATGTGCCCCCTGGGCACAGTTTACCTGATGCCACCGGGGGGGCGTTTGCGCTGATGGCTTGAGCCCGCCATCGCTCAAGCTGGAGGCAGCTATATTTATTATTATTATTATTATTATTATTATTTTTCCTTCAACGTCTCGGGGGCTTTTGGGGCCATTAACATACTCGAAAAACTCTTGAAAATTGGCACACACATTGGAACCTTCGGCCATTAGGGCCGGGCAGAGACTGATACACGGGCGTGGCACAGGGGCTCTACAGCGCCCCCTGGAATATGGAGGGCCATATATCATACATACTTGCACGTAGACGTATGAAACTCGGTACACATATAGATCTCATCAAGCCAAACAACTTTCGTACTGCATGTCATAGGCTCCGCCCAACAGGAAGTTGGCTATTTAGGGTTTAGTATTCTTATTTTTCGTCAAAGTTTTGGGGGGCTTTTGGGGCCCTTAACATGCTCAAAAACTCTTGAAAATCTGCACACACCTTAGAATCTGTGGCCATTAGGAGGCTGCAGAGGCTGAGACCCGGGCGTGGCACAGGGGCTCTACGGCGCCCCCTCGAACACAGTCAGAAATGTTGATGTATAGTTCAAACATACTTGCACATATTCATATGAAACTCAGTACACATATAGACCTCATTGTGCCGAACAACTTTCGTATTGCATGTCATAGGCTCCGCCCAACAGGAAGTCAGCTATTTAGAGCTATGTAAAAAGCGCATGCTCTGGAATTTGATATACTTGTCATAAGGTTTTTTACCCGATTGCCACCAAACTTGGTCAACATGATCTCAAGACATTCGGGATGCAAAATTGCCAGGGGATGTTTGATATCTCGAACGGTTTGCTCGTGGCAAGGCGTTGAAATTATAGCGAGAAATGAGAAACAGGAAGTGTCTAATAACATCCACATACATGTCCTGATTTTAATTAAACTTCATCAAATTGTTCGTTGTATGATGCCGATAGCATACATGTGACTATTAGGAGTCAAAAATATAGCGCCACCAACTGGCAACAGGAAGTGTGTCATTTTCAAAATGCTTTGAATTCAGCATCTTATTTTTACTCAATTTGCTTCAAACTTCATCAGAATAATGACAAAACACGGCCCATGTAAAACTGTTGAGGGGATATTGATATCTAATATAGTGTTGCCATGGCAACATATCAAACTGGAATATTTTTGTGTTGTATAATATATTCTGATTTTGAGGCAGATAACATGCTTAGAATTTCATGAAACTCAGAACACATATCAGTATTAATGATAGCTAGACACTGGCAAAAGGTCATAAAAGGGCGTGGAGGAGGAGCTCTATAGCGCCACCTTTTGTCAAAAGTGGGGGGCTTAGTTTTAGCTACAGACACCAAACTCGGTACATATATTGTTCTTATTAAGACGGACAACTTTCTAATTTACAGTCATTAGCTACGACCAACAGGAAGTCGGCTATTTTGATTTGAATATGGATTTTTGGCTCTGTGTGAGGAGTGTATGTGTGCTGAGACTTTCATTGTCTGAGAAAAAATTGCGCCTCTACAGGAGCAATTCCCGGGACTGAGAGGGAGGAGTCTCGCTTAGTTTCACTTTTAAATCGGTTAAAAATACAAAAAAATAAATAAATTTAATTACCACTGACAAGCTAAACCAACATATCTTATTATTAGCGGGTTCAGGGCTTATTAATAATTGATGTCTGGCGACAGAGAACAGAGAGGATAGACGAGAGATACATCAGCGCTCCGAACAGCGCGTGCAGTCTCAACGAGCTCACAACAAACGAGTTTATTCTTGTTTAAGACCTTTTAAAAATAAAATATTACGGCGATTGCACACAATCCGCCAATTAGAACACACCAAGAGCTAAATTCAGATGTTTGTGAGTGTTAAAATGAAAAATATTTGCTGCAGCCTGTCTGACAGCGCGAGACTTCTGAACACTTGAAGGGAAAAAAAAGTCTACACAAAGAAACTACAGCCCTTTTACATTAAAACACAGCGGCGAATTAACAAAAAACAATTAGAAGAACATATTATAGAGATGAAAATGAGTGTTTATGAGTGCTTGTGAGATTTTTCTTTGTCTAAGGGCTGAACATCACATTGCTCTGCGCTCCAGAACACGGTGATGGTTTTTTTTCGAGAACGGACAAATAAATACACGTTTTTCATTCACACTGACAAGCTGAACCAACATATGGTATTATTACCGGCTCAGATCTCATTAATAATTGATGTCTGGCCAGAGATCAGTGAGAAAGACCAGAGAGAAATTTACCGCTGCATCAGCGCGTGCAGTCTCACGTGCTCACAATAAAAGCATTTTTATAGTTTTAAGAGCTTTTAAAATAAAAATATTACCGCGAATGCACACAATCCACCCATTAGAACACAACAAGAGCTAAATTCAGGTGTTTGTGAGCTGTTTAATTGTGAAAATTGAAATACTATTTGACAGCGCGAGACTGTCTAAGGGCAGAATAACATCGATCTCTCCAGAGGACACTGATTCTGGCTTTTCGTCGCAAGAACGAATAAATCAAGCAAATCAAGTACAAGATTATTTCAAAATACATAATAGCTTGGCGAATATAAATGAAACAGCCACGTGAACATAAACTGTTGAGAAATAAATCTGAAGTGGATCATGATACTGGATTTGAATATTAAAGTGACTGCATTTACCAGCTGCTTTCTGTCTTCAATTTTAATCTATAAAAAACAGAAAATCATTCGTCTTGGCTGCTTTTATTTTTTTTTTGTATTTATGTATTTTATTATTATATTATTATTATTATTATTATTATTTTTTTTATTATATTATTATTAATTATATTTTTTATTTAAATTTCTAATCTAAACACCTATAAATGAAAACATGCTTATTATTAAATTTGATTTGCATTTTCTTTATCGTCCAAACAACTGGTGTACACACTTTTAAAACATGCACTATTTTTTTTATTGTTAGCAATTTCTTATCGTCCAATAAATATTAACTGGTGTACACACTGCTTAAAATTTTGATAATAAATTTTTTTTTTTAAAAAAAAAATTATAGACAGTTACAGCCATATTTACGAAAAGGTGCTCACCTATAAATAAATAACTATATGAATTAAATTAGTGTTTAATTTTTAATCAATTTTTGCTTAAAAAAAATGTTTGAAGTAGGCTAATTTTTTTTTTATAGTAAATATTAAAAAAAAAAAAAAAAAAAAAAATTAAAATGTATTAAAAAAAAAAAAAAAAAAAATTTAGCAACTCACATAGTAATCATTCAACACTGCTTAAAAATATAAGTTGAAAATTAAACTCATGATTAAGCATGAAATAAGATACAGAATCAGTAAATTAGATTTTAATGTGGGTATATTATCAGTAAACCTAATCATTAAATATTTATAATCATTCAAAAAATATTGGCCCCTTTCATAATGTTGTTCAAAAATGAAGGCCACAATGCTAATGTTGTCCACTCGATGTCGCCACAGTATAGCAAATACTTCAAGATCTATTCAAAGACTTGAAAATGTTTCATTTATGTGCATGAATAAAAAATGCATTAACATTCATTCTTTTTTCATACTTTAATAAAGCCCAATATAGTAATTATGCAAAGACTATGCTCTCCTAAATACCATTACTTTTTTTATCTTATTTTAATTGTATTGACAACATATTTCTCAAGTTATCACACATTACTGAAAAACTATAAAAGGGACACTATATTAGTTATCTAATTTTCATGTTGTGCATATAATAGTACTCACATAAGGACTCATAATTTACTTGAAAAGAGACACGTTCATTGTGTAACTGCATCATCTACACAAACCAATGTGCTTGGACCCCTAATGATCACCTTGACTTAAACCACATTGTTTCAGTTACCTTCTGTGTCTTTGGCCACAACGCTTCAGTGACAGGAATGTGAAATAGCAAACAGGGGAAAAAAATAAAAGGCATGACTTTATTTGCATCCAGCTAGCCAACTCTATTACAGATGCTCCACAGCCAAGACTTTTATTAGAATAGAAAATAGCAAGGGTTCTAATAAATAGTTTATTAATCATTTAATTTCACTTTCTTAATGAATATTGTTCTGTGTATGTGATTTCAAAGTCTTGATGCTTCGGATTAACCCGTTAATTGCCGTATCCCTTAAAACCTGAGTTCCAGAGGGTTACTGTAAATGCATGTGCCCGCTGGGCACAGTTTACCTGATGCACCTTAGAATCTGTGGCCATTAGGAGGCTGCAGAGGCTGAGACCCGGGCGTGGCACAGGGGCTCTACGGCGCCCCCTGGAACACAGTCAGAAATGTTGATGTATAGTTCAAACATACTTGCACGTATTCATATGAAACTCAGTACACATATAGATCTCATTGTGCCAAACAACTTTCGTATTGCATGTCATAGGCTCCGCCCAACAGGAAGTCAGCTATTTAGAGCTATGTAAAAAGTGCATGCTCTGGAATTTGATATACTTGTCATAGGTTTTTTACCCCGATTCGCTGCCACCAAACTCTTGGTCAACATGATCTCAAGACATTGGGGATGAAAAATTGCCAGGGGATTTTTGATATCTCGAACGGTTTGCTTGTGGCGAGGCGTTGAAATTATGGCGAGAAATGAGAAAC
>NW_024873163.1:0-31062 GCF_018340385.1 Cyprinus carpio | reverse complement strand
ACTTGACTGAAAATTTAGATTTATTCACCTTGGCTGCATTTGTCTAGTGTGTATTCATGCAAAGCTATGGCATATGACAAAACAAATTACATTTAACTTGTTTTACTATATATATATAAAACCTATACTTATAACCAACTTTCTCTGAACTTATAATTACATACAAGCTCAGAGAAAGATGGTTGTATCTAACAATATCAAGTGATAATGACAAAAAATGACAGAAAACAAATATAAAGGGTTTGCATTCATCATGCAAGATTATATACATAAAAAAGCACAATGACAAGGTTAAATATCTTTGAATAATCATAATATTCATATAATCAATGCATCAAAATGTTGTTTTTGTTTATAAGTTTTGGAGGGATAAAAACGAGAGTTAAATTCAACAAGAAAAGAGGAAAACAAAAGATTTAAGCGGTTTGCTTGTGGATAAAAAAATTTTGCACATGTATTTAAAGATGGGCAGAAGCTCCCCAATCTGTGAAAGAGTGCATAAAAAGATTGTGGAATACTTTAAAAACAACGTTCCTCAATGTCAAATTGAAAAAGTCTTTGGGCAAATCTACACACATTAAAACATCATAAAAAATTCAGAGAAACTGGAGAAATCTCGTTTGGGGACAAGGCCGAGACCTTTTTTGGGGATGCCTGTTTGGGGGCCCCTAGACACCTACCCCTCATCGCAAATTTGTCATTGACATTATAAATGGCCGGGAATACTTCCAGAAACCCGTTTAAAAAAATTTCCCCTGCCATCTGCAGATGCTAGCTAAAGTTCTATCATGCAAAAGGAAGCCATATGTGAACATTGTCCAGGTTACTGGCCGTGGTCCTGTGGGCCAAGGCCTATTTAAAAATAGACTGTTCAAAGTGAAAAGTGTTCTATATTTCCAACAGGGCAATGCAAACCATACTGCAGCCATTACAACAGCGCATGGCTTCATAGTGCAGAAGCAGTCCGGTATTGAATTGGCCTACCTGCAGTCCAGATCTTTTAACCTATAGGAGAACATTTTGCGCATTATTGTCAAAATACAACACCAATGATAAACTACAAACTCCCCCAGCAGCTGAACCCATCAGGCAAGAATGGGACCAAATTCCAAATACCAAACTCCAGTAAAACCTATGCAACTATCGCCTAGATGTTCCTCAAACTGTTTTGAAAAGAATATTAGGAGATGTGCTATATTATGGTAAATATGCCCCCCATCCTAACTATTTTGAGATTCAGTAGCAGGCATCAAATTTGAAAGCGAGATCATCTTTAGTACATAAAATTGTAAAATTTCTCAGTTTAAACATGTGTTATGATATCTATGGTGGAGATGGTGAATAGCGCTCGGTGTGAAAGCAATGTTCGTCGCGATTTCCCACCACATTGTGAACGGCCTTAAGGGTTTTTCCAAACATTGTGCTTTGGAGCCCTGCAAACGGAGCGGTTCAGCTTGTATACATTAATGAACAAACATGATCCAGACCACCCCGAAAGGGACCCAAGCGAAACTTACTCTCAGACCTTCGATGAAGGTGGTCCTGATTCGTTTCATTGTGGGTTTGTTTGTGGTTCACTCTTCCTCATGATTTGTGAAATCCATGAGGTCCCGGTACAGCTTTGTACACATGGGACCCACCATAACAGTAATGCTTGAGGTTGAACACAATGAAAAGAACACAATGCACGATTTCCTGTATATATGACAATAAAGAAATCCCAAAGAGGGACTGATGAAAATTCATAACATTTTCCAATATGCAACGTGCCGAACACAAGGGGTGAACAGTGCTGTGCGGCGGTACAGTGCAAAGTGCGTGACATTGGGTGGTCACCCTTGCAATTGTGGTAATTGGATTTTCTCGTTTCTAGTAGATAGCATTCATTCTCACTACATGAGATACTTGTCTGTGACACCATTGCCCTGTTTTATACTGGTATTTCTGTGTAATTATTTATGGTTTCGTATAGCTGTGGCATCATTTATGATTGTGTATTAAGAGTAGATTAATTTCCACTAAAAAGGGCACCTTAGTCAAAATCGCACTTTTCCATGATGTTTTATACATAATTTGTGTTGGCTGGTGTGAACCCAACCTCCTACAAGATAAAAATCCATTCACTCCGAAGTTCCTCATTTTTTAATCCTCCTTTAAATCAAATCAGTCTCAGCTAGGCCTTTGTTTTGATTTCTCTATTCCTGTGATGGTCATATTGTATAGTACCGGGCCACAGGTTTGAATGACAGCTCTGCATTTGCTACTGAACGTTTGTAACGCTGTCCTCCATTTTCTCTGTGTCTCAGAGCAGCCTATAGATCGCATACAACTTGTTTCGTACCCATGTGTGCTCTGTGGTTTGGATATAAGCTGACATGATGTGGTACAGAGTGGGGCGGGCTTTGCCGAGAGCCGTGGGCCACGGAGCGAGCCGGTGGAGTGATTGTGAAATGAGCGACACTTCCGCCACCTTCAACCTGTGCTCACACCGGTCCTTCGCTGAAGTCACACGGAGGACATGCTTGACTGTATACAAAAGAGAGGAGCGAAGGGACAGTGAAGGACAGGAGAGACCAGTCCTGGGCTTTATTGTGTGTCTTGTGTTTTTTGTTTTGATTGAGATTGCGCTGCAGTCGCGGTTCTGGGGGCGTCTGTAGGGGGCTGGTCGCGCATGTTGTTGTATGTTATTTTGTCATTAGAGTTTATTTGAGTGGTTCGCTCGGTTCCCGACCTACCTACACACTCTTCCCGGTTATTATGGATTTTTTATATTATTACATTGGTGTCCTAAAACCCTGGAGAAGGAGTGACGCGCTGCTGAAGACATCCCTTGCCCCGCTGGGGTGAATCCGTGGTGCTCATGGAGTCTGGTGCGTCCTCAGTCCTGGCGTCCGTGTGGAGCTCCGAGGCGGTGGGCTGGAGTTAGTTGCCGGGGAATGGACGATCTCGCTGCCAGGCCGTCCGTCCTTGATGTGGAGTGGCGGCTGCCGTCCCGTAAGCTGAGGCGAGGAATCGGACGCCGTTCGCCCACCGGTGGCCGTAGCCTGCTTCCCATCCGCCGAGATGTGAGTAGGAGCAAGGGTGGCGGGACTGCGTGCCCGGCTGTCCCGAAACCGTAGTAGATCCGTTGCCGTCCACCGTAGCAGCGGAGATGGTGTCCGTTCCGTCCACCCTAGGGGCCGTCCGTGCCACTGCCAGGCACCGGAGGAGGACTTCACCACAGCCTTTTGAGGGCCTAGCGGACAGCCGTGTCTGTGGAACGTCGGATTTTTTTTTTTTTCCTCTCCCTCAGTCTCTGTCGCTCCTCTTCCTTCCATCTCTCTTTTTCCTCTCCGTCCTCTTCTGTCTGTCCTACCCCCAGGTCCCGGCAGCCACCGGCAGTCGGCTCCCCCCCTCCCGGAGGGAAGGGGGGGGGGGGGGAGTAGAGCGCAGTCCTCGTGTGGTTTCCCCCCTGGCCTTAGGGTGGGCTATGAGGGTATGTTGACGAAGTGGGGCGGGGACCGAGAGCCGTAGTGAACGGAGCGAGGCCGGTTGGAGGTGATTGGGGTAAAATGCGCGACACCGTGGCTTCCACTCGCCCTGGTATCGTCGCGTCACCACAGAGGAGATGCGGGATGGATTCAGAAAGGAGGTAGGACCCGGTGAAAGGGGTAGGCTGCGTGGCGACAGATGAAGTAACAGAGACGGACGCAGGGTCCTGGTTTAAGATTTTGCGTTTGGGTTTTTGGGCGTTGGGTGGGGGTGTAAATGTTTGATTATAAGTATTTCACAGTTTTATTGTGGTGTTTCAGCCCGGAGAATCCCAGGCCTCCTCTTTCCCGTGACTATTGAGTTTAGTAGAATAGTGTTACAAATGTAGTCTTAATTTTTCGCCTAGCATCTGGGCTGCTGAAGGCACAGTGGATTGGCTTTTCCTTTTTCAAGGTAATGCGTATGGGCATTTATTTAGTCTCAAATCAAAACGTCGCCCACCTAAAATTCTAGACGCGTTCTCAGGATACGATGGCAAAGACAGCATGCCCGGCGCAAAGCCATCCCATCCTCTCCTCGCGCGGGCACTCTTTCTGCACTGCGCGCAAACAAAATAACATGTCGCACACAGAGCACCAGGGCTGTGACGCAGCTCCTTGCTCGAAACCCTCTCTAATGCACTCGTAAACATGGCAAAACCTCACAACACACACAAACTTGGTTTTACCTCACACCCAACGATTCACAAACAAACTCAGTGTGGTTTGCAAATACCAAAACTCATTCACTCACAAACTAATGGCACTTTTGTTCTTGCAAATAAAAAACATACCTTTCAAACAAATACAGTGTTTTTACATATACAACGAAACTTATTTCTCTCAATGACAAAGAATATCACCTCCAAATACAAACAAAAAAAAATAAAAAAAAAAAAATCTTTCAAGTACAAAAAAAAACAGTCCTTCAAGTAAACAAAAAAACCTTCAGTGTAAAAACAAAATTCTAACAAGTACGAAAAAACGGTCACATGACTTTTAGCAACTAATTTTCCGCCTTGCCTGATCCACACACCAAAACAGCCTTCAGATCCACACACAATGCTTATAAACCGTCAGGTAATTTCGCACTCCATACACCAGCACGTGGTGCTGTTTACCTACCCTGACGTTGCGTGGCACCCCGCCACAGACATGTAAAGAGAAGAGAAGAAGAAACGCTAGCGTGGGGGACGTTTTGAACACGCTTGAGCGGCCAACATGTGTAGTTTTGCAGCCGTTGCTGGTGAAAAATCATATGTTAACTTAAATACTCGCAGAAAAATGTCTGTCGTGGGTAAGGTGATATGTAAAGGATAATGATAGTGAGTGCGGTTTGCTCTTACTCTTAGTCGATATCAGACAACCCTACGACAGGCTGAACGTGGACCCCCCGACGCGACAGCAGTTGACACAAATGAAGATTTAGAAAACAGGATTTTAATGGAGTTTAAAAAACTATTTTAATTTGCTTTCGCTAAAGAAATAGCTCCGTGTCCTACGTCCCATAGCGTATGCGCTAAAAAGTCCTGGCTCGGTCCCACTAACCGTAACAGATCAATAGGGGTGTAAATCGGGATGTGTGTGTGTCACGATACGATATAATATCGATTCTCCACGAAATTAAAATAACCGCTCCAAAAATTCTATGATACGATTACTATTCCTTCGATACAGAGTTCATTCGATCGATATATCTGATATTTTTATATTTTATGATCTATTTTCAACAACAACGCTACAGCGTCTGTTATTAACTCTCCAATACACACCAAAATATACTCCAAGACACTTCTCGGAAATTTTACATTCTGTACCTCAGTTGTGACATCACACAAAAACATAGGCCTACATATTTATTTTAACATCATACAAAGAAAATAAACAATGGCAAAACACACTTCGGGCTGCTATGGGCGCCGTGCTAAAAATCTTTTCTTCAGATAACCAAATTACAAGCATAGCAGAAAATAACTACAAATACATCAAAGTTTCATAAACAGTGAATTTTCATTTTTGTTCAGCTCTCAGTTTTTCAGAGTGGCTCGCGTACCAGAAATGTAATAGGCTAATCAAATGTAGAATAACTGCATCGAAAAAAATGGCTTCACTGCTAGAATTGAAATATAGATGAATCAATTTATGCTTTATAAACAGTTATTTAGTCAGGAGTCCGTGCGCGACCTTTGTATTTTTCTTTGACCGCATTTAGATTTATTATTATTTCGCTTTCACCTGTAAAAAGACCACGGATTTAATATACTGATACACATGCCTTTTGCTCTTTCTCAACTGTTTACTTACGGTACAGATGCCTAACGACTGTGTTTACTAGGATGATTCATCAAAAATGCTCATTTTGATTTAATTTTTGTCTGTATTTATTCATCCATGCGCACAAAAGCGTAAAGGAAGAGAGGCTTTGATTTAATAGTCCACCTTCCGGTTCTAGACCGCGGCTGTGTCCTGTGTGGCTTGCGCATGCGTCTAGTGAGGGAATTGTGAATACTCCTTTTAAGAGACTTCGTTCGTTTTCAGTTTTCGTTTCAAACACAAAATGAGTCGTCTCAGATTCAGTCACCTGCATTCGTTCAGTAACCATTTCTTCAAAGTACTATTTATTACGCCATCAGGGGGCGGAAAAAGAGTGTGCTTATGTGTTTTTTACAATCTAGTCAACTTATTATACTGTATTACTAGTTACTGTGTTTACAAGAAAACTGATTTGATACATAATTATAAATTTGTAATGTACTCGTTAAAATAAATAAAATAAGGTTCAGATGACCACAAGCACAAGTTTTCTTGCATAATAAAACCTTTTAATTGGTCGTCAGACCTTTACTCAATCCTAAATCGTAGAGTTATGTTCTGTATGTTAAATATGAACATATATCAAACAAGCTTATGTGCCAAGTTAGCCTAAAACCACAGTAACTGTTTGCGCTATTTTGCAAACCAGCTTTTCTGACTGATTGCGGAACTGACATGCTAAATGACCGACCTACTAACGGAACCCATTCATTGCACTCGAACGATATCTGCTCTCCCCTCTTAGGTGACAGGACTCAATACAGCGATCCTCAGTCAGTGATGGGCATATTCGTTCAGTAGATCCAAACCAATTACAAATTTGGCCCCCCCTTTCCCACCCCCGTACGTGACATGCAATTCTCTGACTTGTGATAACAGGCAAATGAGCACCAGACCAAACTACTGTCACATTTGCGTTAGTTTACATTTTTTAGAGAGTGCATGACAGGACTCGATAATCCGTAATGACGTATTCGTTTTTACATTAACGGAAAACTGTTCACAACTAAAACAACATAAAAAATAAATATTCAACATGCACACTCAAAACACCAGTGCTTTATAGTACTCTGACTGTACAGGATTCCAAGTAAGTGCTCAAAGTGGCAGTCTAAACACAATAGTACAAAATAAGGGCAGGCAGTTAGAAAAAAAAGAGTATAAACTAATTATAAAAAACACTGGGTAAAAGTAGTGTACATTTCATCAAGTAAACATATTCACGTTTTATTTCCTCGACTTACAAATGTAAGGCAGCAGGTAAACAGTAGTTGGCCAATAGTAAAACTAAAAAGTATTTTACAAGTGCAAAAAATATACAAAAAACTTCCCAAACTCTAGTAGTGCAAAAATCAACAACCAGAGTTTCAAAATGTTTCAAAATCTCCTCAAAACCGCGCCGCATGGAAAAAGACCCCTGACACATAAGCAGGGTCAACAACAACATGATTAGTTTAGGTTGGCAGTTAAAAATTATCCGTATGTCGGGCCTTACGAGTGGCTTGATTCTGCTACTTCTTCTTTCAGACGGATTATCTGTCCCATCTTGCGTAAAATTCTCTCTGTGGTGAACAATGTTTTGCCACAACGGCAAAGCCTTTCCAGCATAAGTTGGGTCAAGTTCTGGGGGGAAATCTATTGCCCGGGTTTTGCCACCCAGAGTAGTGGTTGGAGGGCCTTGCTAAGGAGGTGGTTTGCGTCTCTGAATACGACCTAGCACAAATATCCCAAACAGCCGCTGCTGAAGAACTTGTTTTATGTCACGAAGACGCTGCCAACCTGTTCCATCACAATCACCCGCCCCACCAAGCCTTCTTGTGTTTCTTGTGGTGGCTGTGATGATCTGCTGCTAGCCTTGTGCTGCTCTGTTTGCTGTGCTGAGGGAGGAGAATCTCACATCTTCACCGCGCCTTTTATTCGTGTAGTCATCGGGAAGGCTTTTCATGACACGAGAGTGCGGCAATGATCTGAACCTGAAGTAAAAGAAGCAAGGGGGGCAGCCATGGGTTTTTTTGTGTGTCGCTCATGATGCGTCCATGCAGATGCTGAAGGGTCCGGCAGAAGGCAGAGGGCGTAAAAGTCCACCTTGTGTAACCTGGATAACCATGTCTTTAGGTCCCCATTAGGTCATCAAGCATTGTTCAGCCTGATGAGGTTTGTTCGGACACAAAACCGTCCTGACCTCAGTAATCTTGTGCTTAATTCTTCTTGAGAGACTCGCGTGTCAAGCAGTGCTCAACCTTTGAGGACAGTCACATAGCGGGAGTGAGCAAAAACAACAATTACTTTAATAATGTTAGTACATAAATTTAATAATGAATAATAACTAAATGTCCTGCATTACTGTGGCAATAACAATGCCACTTTACACTGTACTTTATACTGTTCAATTTTACAGTCTGCAAAAGCTGGTTTGCAAAACAGTTTTTATAATGTTTATAACAGGTACATAATGTTTTAAAATGTACAAATAAAATTCTAAAATTAATTAAATCAAAATCTGTTTATAAAAAATAATT
The DNA here is from genome assembly GCF_018340385.1 of Cyprinus carpio. Lineage (NCBI taxonomy): Eukaryota > Metazoa > Chordata > Actinopteri > Cypriniformes > Cyprinidae > Cyprinus > Cyprinus carpio. Next base: position 22,721 of record NW_024873163.1, on the reverse strand, counting down.
TGTTGTTACAGATCTCTCAACACTTATTTCCACACGGTGACTTCTTCAAATGGTCTATAAAGCCCTCACAGGCTTCTTCTATTTTTCTTTCCACTCATCCTTGTGTCCAGAGTTTCCACAGTCAGGCATTTACCAGTGCAGTGTGGTGATGCATGGGCATCCTTAGTATCAGAAATCTTTGTAACATAAAATGTTGAAGTTTCCATCGTGTTGGGCAGTCCTGTGTTCAGCGTTTTAACTCAGGCAAACCCAATCTGCTGCTGAGTTGTCCTTAATTTTTTCTCACTGGCCACTGTGCTTTGTTGCATGTACTCGCCACAATTTCTTAAAATCTTATTCAGTGTCTTTTGGATTACAACTGGATTCCTAGGGCCCGCCCTCACAATCAAGTTAATTGTATTGGCAAAGCATGGCCGATGCTTCCATGCAGGTTTGTGTTGAATGGCCATGCTTATGATTGTGGAGCATTTATCAGTAACACATGCTACTATTTTGTCAGTTATGTGCCACTCTCTGGCAAGTCTAAAAGATTGTCTGCAAAGATCTGTCTGCCGTGTGACTTTCAGCAATTCAAAACAATCCGAACAGACTTGGACTCCATTTTAAAAATGTTCAATGAAGTGGCAGCGTAACTGACACATAACACCACAGGTGGCCCTAGTATGTCCATCAGTCTGTTGTGAGGCGACAGCGGGGGGGGGGCTGCTGATTCCCCAGATCTTGCAACCTTTTTCCATAATTTGTTCATTGAATCTTCAAAAACATTTCCTGGAATTATTGGTTTTTGAACAGGGTTTGCGCTGCTGAGGCAATATATAAGAGGGTTTAAGGCCTTTGTAAATGCTTTGAATCCTCTGTCCTCGCACAATAGAAAACAGGTTGCAGATCCGCGAAATGCAAACAACCTTGCCAGTCCTCATCCACTGTCTTTTGTCTTAGTGGGTCAAGTGGCCGAAGCCACAAAATGTGTTATGAGTGTCTGGCTGCCCTGCTCGTCGTCTGTGTGGGACAGTCATATGAGAAGTGCTTGTAGTGGCGAGTGAGATAGAAGGAGGTGTCCAGTGCTGGTACTGCTGGATGTTCCAGGCTCTCTCAGCTATGTTCAGTTGGTCCCTTTGTGTTTAGCTGCACAGCTGGATGCTTCACCTTTAGATGCCTGTTAAGATTAGCTGTAGATCCTCCTTTAAATGACAACTGTTCCTTTACAAATTGTACACACAGCCTGTGTGGGAGAAACCTCTGGTGCCACTCATTTGAACGCAGCCGTCACAATGCTGCTTGTGACTATCAGCAGATTACCTGATGCCCCCCCCCCCCCCCCCCCCCACCGGAACTACACTTAGCTCAAATCCAAGTAAAAACGTTTCATTCACAATGGTTAAGTGTAAAAAACTTTTTTTGCTTCAAATGTATCAACATGAGCCGGAGTTCTTTGGGTCCCTTGTTTCAATTGTTCAAACGGGTTCTTTTCATTCACGTAACGAACAACATGCACCTTCGTTCGTTCACTCCGTTCACGAACGAGATCTCTCTCTCAACACTCTCGTTCAGATTCAAAAAACAGCGACTCGGTCAGGAAGGGCGTATTCGTTCAATACATTCAACAATCACATGCTCCGTCACATCTCAAACTCGAAGGCTATTGGCTCCCGGTTTAATCATTCTTTGACAGAATGAAACAGTTTTCACGGAGCTACCCGGTTCAACTGATCTGCGCATGCGCTGCTGTGGATGGAGGAATTTTCAGTGAACGAGAAATATGAGTCAATTTGATTATGTGAACGAGAATGATTTGTTGACCTGAAAGATTCGTTCAAAAAGAACGATTCGTTCACGAAACGTAACATCACTACATGCTTCACATGTGTGCGCTGAAAACTTTTCACACAGCGCTCGACTGTTCCACCAACAATCCCGAGCGTCTTTAATGCTTCACCTTGTGCCTTTGCGGGAAGGGCAGTTCTTTTATCGAGTCCTGATACCGCGAGTTTGAGCGAGAATGCACACGTTGGCGGTAATGCATAGACGGACATTATGTGAAAATGTGGACAGTGCCAAATAAGGTGCCTATTTATACTACAGATATCGATATTTTACGTGTGGCATCGATGCATCGTTACACCCCTAACAAATAATCGGATCGGTTATCTAATCCTATGCAAACAAGACAATAAATGTACTTATTATTTTATACGTTGTTACATTAAAAATTGTAGGCCAGATCTGGGGTTATATCTCACAACCCTTATAGAGTCTTTTTTATATACATCAATCACATTCACAAAACAAAATCAGAGTGCCATACTGAGTTTATCAAAAGAAACCTGGCCAGTGTAGGGTTTCCAGATACAAATATGTTTCAGGCATCTTTCTGTTCATAACCTGAAAAAAGATGCTTTTCCAAGATAATCAAAAACAATGGCTGATAGCATATCTGGAAAAAAAGTACACTGGCCAGGTTCTTCCGTTTTATATACTGCATAAATGCAACTGTATGGCTCTTAAGCTTGTTTAAGAACATTTTCTATAAAACCGAATTGTATCTGTAATGATAAAATCTAGTGTTGCATCAGCTACATAGCCAATAATTGTCAGGTAAAATCTTGTTTGGCGTTGTTCTTCAAAAATTATTTGACAACCATGAGCAAAGTGTATAAAAACCGCATTCTCTATCATTTTGAGCATTTATATATTTCTATTTTGTAGCATCCAGTGATGAACTGAAGGCACTCATGAAGTTCTGGGTTGGATGGGAGGCTCCTACATCTACTCTCACGTTGGAGGTGACTAACTGTAGTCTGCCAAAGTCTTTCCACATGCTTCGAGACTCTCCGTCTTCCTGTCCGCTACCAAGACTTCATTGTATTTAAGGAAGAACTGATTGCCTGCCTTCAAACATGTGACACTGGATTTAGATTGGTATAATGGCAGTGTTAAAATGTAGCATCTTTCAAAGGCAGTTCTCATTCATGTTTTTGTTCAGAGTTTGTTCAAGTCGTGGATATAAACTTAAAGACCACGCGCTCCACTTTACTCCACCAAAACAGGGAGCGATTGTCTTCCAAGAATTCAATAAATGTCTCCATTATCTCTGAGTCCTTCTACGTTTTCCCATCTCTCTCTAAAATCTGATGCAGACAGTTTGGTTCTCTTTAGTCCTTTTTTTAATGTCTTTCTGACAAACTTCAAAACCTTTTTTTTTTTTCAACATTTCCCCTGATGTGACCACGTTGCATTGTCTCCTGGGTTGTTTGTTGTTGTCAGTTAAACAGAAAGTTATTGTATTTTTTGGTTGTTGCAACCCCTCAGATGTTTTAAGATTGTATTCACACTACAATAAAAATAATACAATCTACATGTCTTTGGTTTGAACATTCATTATGACATTAAGAGAGCTGAAAGTCTTAAAGTCTGCTGCTAGCACTGCTTGAGGAAAGCTATGCTTCCTGCTGCCAGCTGGCAGTCCTAACAGGGGGCATGTCTGCTGGTCTGATTTGATTAACAGAGAAAAATCAAACATGAGACAACCTCACTGATTCAGAAATATTTATTTTGGTTTTAGTGTGAAAAGAATGATAGGCCTATACTGTAACATCTCTTACAAACCAGTTATTGCAGGGGCACTATTCTGTAAAATAAGTGTTCTTTTTGTTACCCAAATGTATGTAGAGAATGTGAGTGTGTATTTGTGCTACAATTGCATCGAATCAGGTCCTTTGCGGAGTACGTTTTACTGTAAGCCTAGTAAGTGCTGGACATACTGCACAGTAAGTAGGTAGATGTCTGAGCTGAGCCATGTGATTGGGAGTGTCCCATGGGATTTATGGCTGCCCTTAGTGCTGCCATTTATTCATCACTCAGTACATCGCCCATCTCAGGAACAGTGGACACCATGGTGTGGCTCATCAGGCAGGCCACTGTCCTCCCAGTCCAAATGTGGTAGGTACAATCCCTTAAAAGACATGTAAAGTGTTTTATGTAGAGCAGTGGTTCTCAAACATTTTTTTACATCAAGGACCCAGACCACATTTGATAACATTTTGAAACAAACTCCAGAAATACACAATATTGTTCTGAGACTGAATAACTTACTTTCTTTGTCAATGTATGTTCAAATTAATGTCAATGGGATGCATTTTTGGTGAAATTTATAAAGAAATTTTTGGAAAAATAGTCTATTTCTAGAAAAAGTTGGAATTAAAAAAGTTGTGTGTGTATATAAAAAAGACCCCCTTGAACCTCCCTCAAGGACCACTGGGGACCCCACTTTGAGAACCACTGATGTAGAGCATAAAAACCCATTGCCAAGTTTATTCTTAAAACTGATTGAATATACAAATGTGTGTGGCCTGAGGTCGTCTTCACTTCAAAATTCCACCTTAAGACCAAGACGTATAAAGTGTAACGTTATATGTGACCATAGTTTAATTTAGGTAAGTTAGAAACAAAATGAAAAAAATACACTGGCCAGGTTCTTCCTTTTTATATGGCTCTTAAGCTTGTTTAGAACATTTTCTGTAAAACCGAATTGTATCTGTAATGATAAAATCTAGTGTTTGCATCAGCTACATAGCCAATACTTGTCAGGTAAAATCTTGTTTGGCGTTGTTCTTCAAAAAATTATTTGACAACCATGAGCAAAGTGTATAAAAACCGCATTCTCTATCACTTTGAGCATTTATATATTTCTATTTTGTAGCATCCAGTGATGAACTGAAGGCACTCATGAAGTTCTGGGTTGGATGGGAGGCTCCTACAACTACCCTCACGTTGGAGGTGACTAACTGTTGTCTGCCAAAGACCATAGTTTAATTTAGTTAAGTTAGAAACAAAATGAAAAATTAGCCTAATCAGCGTAAGCTAGGTTAGCTCCTGCGGTACCATAAGCTACACACACACACACACACACACACACCACACACACCACACACACAACACACACACACACATATTTATATTTATATTTATTACATGGCTTGGCTGAATTCCAATGTAGAATGCTAGAATGTAGACTGCTGCGAACTATAACACACCGTAGCCATGAAAAACAGCGCGTTGCTATGGACGCGGAACGGACTATTTTCTTTAGCGGAAGCAATACAATCGTTTTAAATCAATAAACTCCTTTTTAAATCAATAATTTGTGTCAAATGCTTCGCGTCGGGGTGCCGTTCAGCCTGTCGGGGTTGTTATTCTCTATAACAACCGCCTCACTATACATTATCCTTTACATATCACCCTACCCACGACAGACATTTCTGGAGTTTAGTTAACATTTGATTTTTCACCAGCAATGACTGCAAACTCACCTGTTGGCCGCTCATCGGGTTTAAAACGTCCCCCACGCTAGCGTTTCTTCTTCTCTTCTCTTTCCATGTCCGTGGCAGCGCCAAGCAAGTCGGTAACAGCGCCACCTGCTTATGTGGAGTGCGAATTACATGACGGTTTACTAGCATGTGTGTGGATCTGAAGGCATTTGTGTGTGGATCAGCAAGGCGGAAATTAGTGCCTAAAGTCATGTGACAGTTTTTTTTCGTACTTGTAGAATTAGGAATTTTGTTTTGTACTTGAAGGATTTTGTTTTGTACTTGTAGAATTTTGTTTTGTACTTGAAGGTTTTTTTTTTTTTTACTTGAAGGATTTTTTTGGTACTTGAAAGATTTTAGTTTGTAGTTGGAGGATATTTTCGTCATTGAAGAAATACGTTTCTTTGTATATGTAAAACATACTGTATTTGTTTGATAGGTACGTTTTTTATTTGCAGAACAAAATGCATTAGTTTGTGAGTGATGTTTTGTATTTGCAAACCAGTTTGTTTGTGAATCGTTGGGTGTGAGTATAACACTTTTTGTGTGTTTGAGGTTTTGGCATGTTTCCGAGCGCATAGAGAGGGGTCGAGCGAGAGTGCGTCACGCCCCGTGCTCGCGGGACAGTATTTTGTGCGCGCGGTGCAGAAACGCGCCCGCGCGAGGATGGCATTTTGCGCGCGGATGCTGTTCTTTGCCCTCGTATCCTGTGCACGCGCCTAGATTTTATGTGCACGAGTTTTGAGACTAAATAAACGCCATAAATGCACCTCAAAATCTACTTAAATATGTTTGTAAATCCAGACTGCTTTGTGAATGTCAAGTCGTTATAGTGCTTAGAGTTTTAATTGTATTTGTGTGTGTGCTTTAAGTATTTTAATTGATCAGTGCTGTGCTTGTGAGATTAGTTCATTGTGCTGTTTCATCCCACTTTCAGTGCATTTGGCTTCCCATAGTACGGCTGAACGCCGGTTCTCTCGCTCTGTTATGTTGCATCTACCGGATATTTATTGCTGTAGATATGCAAAGCAGAGAGAAGTATGCACAATGCCCTCTTCTTGAGACGGGGTGGGAATATGCAGCTCATTTGCTTTTAAATGAGACACTCCAAAACAGCTCTTTTTAGACACACAGCAAAAATGAAATTTTCCAGCTGTTATAATAAATTATCTGTGGGGTATTTTGGGCACATTCTGGGGACACCCAAGACCAATATTACATCTTGTAAAAAGGGGCATAATATGTGCCGTTTAAGGCCTAGGTGTGAAATGCATGGCCCACCATTGGTTAACCCATCTGGGGTCTGAGGGTGTTTTTGGGGCCCTGGAGAAGTTTTGACATGCCCTGATATTTGGTTTTTTTTTTTCAGTATCTTAAAAACATATTAATGTCTAAAGTCTGATAACACATTCAGCACAAACTGGGCTACAATAATATGTGAGCAGCATGAATGTACTTTGAGATGTCAACAGTTCAGATGTACTTTTAAGAATTGGATCTTGTAGCCTAGAGTTTTTGCTACAAAATGACTTGAAAATTTTCCTGTTTACTCGTTCACAGAAAACAATATATTTAACATTTGTAAAACATGTTTTGTGATAGAATGCCCTTAAGCGAGGGAGTGACAAAGGCCATGAATATTTAGTGATGTCACCACCGAAAGACAAAGGGCCTCCCATAATGGGCTATCAATATGAAAGTGACAGAGGCAGGTTAAGAAAGAGTATGATGAGGAGAGTAAAATAATGTGGGGTTTTGATTATTATTTGTATTTTATTTGCAATACAGTACAATAAAATATTACACAGTGAAGGTCAAGGACAACATGATTGAACATACTGATCTGATCCTGAACACTGAGACTTGAACAGTAACACCTTTGTTCCAAACATTCATTCATAGTGTTAACACTCACTACTTTTATATCTTGTGGTTTTATACATTATAAAACATTAAACAAACATCCTGGCATTGTAAAACATTTAGACAATGAAATGACATATATTTCAAAAGTTTCACTTGATTTCATACATGTAGTCAGGAATTATAGTTTGGGAAAAGTCTAACTAGTAAAATGTGTACAAGTTATGTCACAATAACACAATAACAAGAGATGCAAGTAATCTTTAACAGAGAATATTTGTTTTGGACGTGACTACATTTAAAAGTAGACATTTCAAGCTTTCTATACATATAACTCTCATGTCTTTGAGTCAAGTATTCACAGAGATTAATGTTGTTTTATTTTACGTGTCTTTGAAGAGAGGTGGACAGAGACCGAGACGGCAGAGAACGCACCCTGTTTATTTTCTTTATTTTACAAAAGCACATTGTTTTGTTGATATTATGACTATACAGAAATAAAAGTAAACCCTTTGCAGTTTCAAACGATACCTTATTCTTATCTGTACAATCAAAACTGACTGAGTATTTTTAGTTCTTTTCACGGTCATAAAGAAAATACAAGACTGACCGCACCAGTGCAGACTTCGACCCCAGGAGGTTAAGCGTGTACATTTCATGAAAATGGCAGATTGCTTTACAGCAGAAACAAAAGCACAAGTACAGCCAAAGCTGATTCAAGGCAAGACTCCAAGGTCAGGCAAAATAAAAATAAAAGATAAAATAAAAGTGTCACTGAAGGGGGACATCAGCTATCGTCTACATAGAAATATATTACTTGTCAAAAGGGTGGGTCGCTAGAAGGGCAAAAGGTGGTGATGATTCTGGTGGCCTATGATTTTGCTGAGAGAAAACCAAGATTATTAATGACTTTTATGTAAAGATCATTAAAACCACGATTTCTTATTGCAGAAAATCAATATGATTCAGTGTCTTCATGCTCATCATGCTTCCCTAATATTGCTTCGAAAGTTTTGAACTCATTTGTTTCCTGAATGTTCCACAGACTCAGGGATGGACTGCAAAGACACAAATCCTGAGTGGTGAGATGAGATTGATTGTGATGAACCAAAAAATTGAATGGGCTCTTTGTTCCTGACAGTGATCTCAATGAGCCGTAAGCAGAACTTCTCAGAGACCATGTTTCCAAACGCTCATATCTACTCACTGAAAAAAAATGGAAAAAGAACACTTGAAACTTTCTGACATTTAACACTTTTTTATGTTCTTAAAAAACAACATGGCCTACTGCGCAAAACAAATTCATGAAACAGCTGATGTCAAAGGAATCATTAACCGGTGTCATAAATGCAAAAACACTAAATGAAAAAGCTTTATCCCATTTTTTGAAATAAAAATCTCCACAAGCTGATTGCCATTTATTGCAAACTATTCAGAAATGCAAAAAGGAAGAACAAAGTTGGCACAAAAATATTTATGTTCTCACCACAGGTGACGTTTTGAGCTTAAAATCTCTTTATCAGACTTGATGAAGGCCTCGAAAGTCACTGTGGGAAAAAAACATAAATAAATAATTTTCTACTTTTGTAGTTGTGTGCCAACTTTGATGTTCCTTTTTTGAGCTTTGTGTGGTGAACCCACACTGAGCTTTTTTGGCCTGTTGGATGTTGCCATCTTTGGGGTGTAATATTTGACCATACAGTAGATAGAAGTGGGGGAATAGTCCTTCATTCAAAGATAAAATGTTCATTAACAGCATCAAACAAAACATTTTATGAACTGTTTTTCTTTCTATTTAATGATGGAATTTTTATATGCAACACACTGACACCGACACGAATGCCAGAAGGGTACCAGTGTGCACATTTAAAAACTTAAAGTCGTTTGGTAGCAGCTAGCTATGGAATCAAAGGTTGGATTGTAAAGTACCATTTGAGTAAAAATTTGAGAAAACAAAAATTAGATTTACTTATTTTTCTGTCATGCTGTAGAAAAGCTCCACATTTTGTAAAAATCATATGGTAACAGGGTTAAATAGGCTAAATATTAAATGTAACTTGTGCATCTAATGTTTTAAAGAAACTAATGGGACACCCAAGTGTAACTTATATAGCCAAATAAAGCAAAAGACACTCACAGTTTGGTGGTATAAATTCCATACTGTCAGATATTTTTACCATCCCAAAATGTGACCCGTTGTCCACTCTTGATAGTGATCTGAATGAACTTCCCAGAGACCATGAATCATATCCCTCATCTTCACTGACTACAATAATGAAAGCAGAGAGAAGGTTAGCAGCAAAACAATTACATTTATGAATCTGAAAGACTCAACACAACTTAGATTTCATTCAAGGTACACATTTTATAATTTCATGTGGGAGTAATCCATTATGATATGGTCAACTCTGAATGGATCAGGGAATGAAAGGGTGGACTTATTGCAGCACTTTGGTTCTCATGGAACAGAATGTTCTGTAAGTAAGGGATAATCAATGGCTTGCCATACATAAAAGGATTTTAAATGCATGACGTGGAGGCCAAGAACCACTCGACGCGAAGCGGAAGGACATTTAAAAGCTGCTTATTCCATGGTCATTTGCCAAGTTATAGACAAGTTTAAACTAGTGGGTCATTCCTACTATACAGTGCTCCTGTAGCTCAAGTGGTAGAGCATTGCGTTACGAAGCGCAAGGTTGGGGGTTCGATTCCCCGGGAACACATGATAGGTAAAAATTGATAGCCTGAATGCACTGTAAGTCGCTTTGGATAAAAGCGTCTGCTAAATGCATAAATCTAAATTTTAAATTTATTCAATGCCATTTGAGTCCCCAAAATATTTATAGTGTATATTTTATTTAAAAATGCAATTATACAAATTTTTTCAAGCTTGTCTTATATGATTAAGTCCCCTCCACTGTAGAACACAATGATATGTACCCAGAATTTAATTTAATTTAAAATAATTACTCTGATTTTAGGGCAAGTAGGCTATACTGTCATGTCCCCAATCACGTATGCTTAACTTCAGTTACAAAAATAACTTCAAGTCTGATGGCAGATGAAGAATTCTGACGACGACTTCCATACCTTTTATGGACCTTGACACTGTTATTTACATGGCAGTCTATGGGACAGTCTCAAGCCTCCAGGTGATGTACCGTTACTGTACTTTTATTTCACATGTTGCATGCACGTAGTTTCTGTGCTTTAGTGACGTGATATACAGCGTGGCACAGTGTTCGCGCAGGACATCTGGCAGGACAGGATAGTTCGCTTTTCTGAGGTGAGAGACTTTTTATTTCATAAGTTACAAAAATAACAATAGAGTAATGACACTGACATTAAACCTGTCAACATCTCATCTGTCTGCATATTCTGAATCGGGACTGTGCATTTTTCTCAAGCACTCTTTACTTAAACTACATCTAACAAAAGTGTCAACAGTTTTTCACGCCACATCTTTCAAAATAAACGTATCGCATCAAAAAAAAAAAAATACTTTTTTTCGTTGTTGGTGTCATTTCTTAGGCTGTACACTCCATGACCCACTCAGAATGGTCTCATGGGTTGTGACCCGCCAGTTTGAGAAACATTGGTTTAAACCATTTCCACGTATTTGTCAATGAATGGCATCTTTGCATGTATCATCTCTGCTTTTCTGCAGCAGACAGAGACGTCATGATGCAAATGAAAGGAAATTAAATGGCGGCAAAGGAAGAGAAAGCAGAGAGCTAGTGCCAGATCGAGGACAGCCTTCCAGATAGGGAACACTCCTCCTCCAAGTCCAGACAATCCCCCTGACCTGCGGTCCCCTCAAGGGAAAAAATTATTAAAAATAGTAAATGATGTTTATCTGAAAGTATTACAATGCAACCAGGTTTTCTATAAGAGGACTGTCAGACTGGGGAGAAGAAGGTTACAGACAGAGATTGAACAACTAAAGAACTAGTTGGAGAGGGAAAAGAGAAAAAAAAAAGTATAAGAAGAGGTTCTGGGATTACAAATTTAAGAATCTTTTTAAGATATGCTGAACCTATGTTCTCACATAGCATCACATGAAAAACTAAGTAGTACATTGTATTTAGCATTTATGGTAAATATGATGACATCAGATGAATGATTCTGTTAAACAAAGTTTGTAGCAAGTTTGTTCCTGCCAGTTCCTGTTCTCTTACTGTAAGTCAAATAAGACAGATTACTGAGACTCTCACCTTTTGTTTGTAATGGCTCTTGGTGCCTCTGCCCCAGTCTTTGAGTAGTTATGCTGTTTGGATTAGGACTGGTGTAATGGGGGAAGGTTGCTATACCTGAATACTTCATTTGCATGCTTTGTTTACGGTTTGTCACCCAGGTGCTTTGTCTCCATTTCTAAGCACTGCCCCCTAAATGTATATAAACTACAATGCATCACTGCCTTAGTTAGGCTTCTGATGACTGCAGCGCCACGCAGTGCGTTCTTAATAAAGAACTCTGCTGAAGATACCCAAGAGTCTCCTGGTCTTCGCTTCTGCATTTCCAACAAGGTATCAGCGCTTGGTAGTAGGGAAAAAATCACCATGTGCACCTGTGAATTCACTTCTGCACCATCAGTTAACAACATGGTGAGAAGAAGACTGTTACTGCAGGAATCAATAATTGAAAACATTAGAAATAAATACAAAAACACCTGGAAGGAACGGTAGACGCAAATTATTGCAAAAACAACAACTGGACAAATTCTAAAGGAATACAGGCTTCAGAGGGCTGCACAGGCATTTCTGGGCTTTTCAAAGAAGCACGGTCAAAAACCCGCCAGATGAAGGGCTCATGATATTTGAAAGAAAGAGCAGTCATCAGATTACCTGGTGAATGCAAAAAGAAAGTAGAGGCTTTATTTTTAAGAGATGATGTCAGTCGGATGACAACTGGACGAAAGCAAACTGAACTGTTTGCTAACTGACACAATGAAGAATCTGCACCAGAAGTTCCTGTCAGAAAGTGATTCTCAGGTGTCTTACTCTTGTTTCTGCAAAATGAGTTGTTTTGCGCTTGTTTCTACATCTTAAGACCATTTTGGTTTGTGGTGCCCACAGAGGCTGATCGTGAAACCTGTCAGTGTAGAACTCATGAGAACTTATGGCCAACACCCTGTACAACCAAGGTCTGTTAGCAACAAAAAACCTAGAGGAAATGAGAGATGCAACAATGTGCAAGCCCAAATCCAAAATCTGTGCATATGGTGAGTGCAAAAGCTGTCTACTCAACACAAACAATGTTGAGACCTCCTGAAAAATGTGTAGCCCTTAGCCAATGGTCTGTGGAAGACAATGCCAAAGTGAATAATGGGAAAGGTATCTGTGAAAAGGTCAATGATCACTGTGAAGAAAAATGTGGCCTAGTGGTTAGAGAGTTTGACTCCTAACCCTAAGGTTGTGGGTTCGAGTCTCGGGCCGGCAATACCACGACTGAGGTGCCCGTGAGCAAGGCACCGAACCCCCCAACTGCTCCCCAGGCGCCGCAGCATAAATGGCTGCCCACTGCTCCGGGTGTGTGTTCACGGTGTGTGCGCACTTCGGATGGGTTAAATGCAGAGCATGAATTCTGAGTATGGGTCACCATACTTGGCTGTATGTCACGTCACTTTAAAAAAAAAAAAGAATTTAGATGACAGGATGTTCAGATTTAGGCAGCACATCTTTAATATCCGATGGCAGTACAGTGCCTATAGACAACTGTAGCATTTGGACCAATCAGACACACCATTTTTCATTTAACAAATGATCACAGACCCCTCTAAATATACTAGGTGCCAGGATGTCTGCGAAGGACTCCAGACCCCTGGTTACCATGGCAACCACGACACCTCAGCCAGACTCGATAACTTTTACAGCCTAAGAGTATGTGGAGAAAATCTTCCTCCAACTAAGTTCTCTCTGAAACATACTGTTATAAAAATTGACTCTTCTCTAATTGATTCATGGAAAAACCTTTCTTTGAATGAACAGACATAAACTTCAGGTCATGGTGCATGTTGTTACTGTTCTTGCATATTGTCTTTTTGTCTTGTATACTGTTTTATGCATGCTTGTGATAGAACTACTCATTCATGAAATTTTACCTATATGTAATCTTACCACGTTTAGTATCTATGAATTTGTCTTCTGATGACCAAACGGAGGGTGTATATTATATATTGGTACATCAGCAATTATTAGTATTCTTGAAATCTTGAAGATCCTTCTCTTGAACCCCCACTCGAGTTCCATTTTGCAAATTGCCATGCTTTCACACAAAAAGTCGTAAAACTCTTCATTAGTTCCAACCTCTGTCTTGGAATTTCAGCCTTTCTCATTGGACAAGCCCATCCTGAGAGGCGTGAACCTTCTCCAGACCTTAAAGGCCCATCACATCAGTGACCTGCCTTCAGTCTGCGGTTCTTTTAGATCCTAAGAGGATGAGGAGGATGAGCTAGAACTCTCCTGGACCCCTAAGTCTGCGGCAGGCCTCGTGCCTTGAGTTTCCATTCATCAAAGATCTTAGGATCTCAGCTGACACCTCTCTTAGCTCTTTTTCACTTTTCATTGGGAAGAAACTCCCAATCACCATCGAGTCAGGAAATCTTTGGAATTCATCACTCTTCAAAACCGGAAGAACGTGATCGCAACTCCTACACCACCAAACCTCCAAAACCATCAAAACTTTGCATCCAGACGCTCATTCCAGGCCAAGGAAATGCAAGTATCATACATTTAACTAAATGAAAACAGAGGTTTAGTATAAGCTATAGCCCCCGTGATAAACGCCGCTGATGGTGTTACTCAGGTGGTTAACTGACTATTTTTCATAGCTTCATTCTGTGGTGCTCTGATGGTATCATCCATCAAATCTCATTTGCCCTTTCCCCTATATGAGTTATTGTATGTATGTTTGTTTGTTTGTTAGACTAGTTTGCGTTAGTGTTTAGTTAATAAATCTCTTGTGCACAAATTACATGAGTTTCTGATTCTGCCTTACAAATCAATGTCCCTTTACGATTCCTGTTTTGCTACATGCTCTAATGCATTAATGCTGTATGAAAGTATTTTCTATGGCCACGAAAATATCCTTTCTTACAGTTGATATGAAATTATGCTAAATGTTCGCTGAACCAACAGATTAGTTGATGGCAATTTAATTCTGCTACAGTTACTACTGGCAGCTCATATAAATAATTGTAACTGATCATAATTAATTGTAATTATTTATATACATTTCCCTTTTGAGCTGTAAATTTATTACACAGTTTAGAGAAAACCTGAGGAGCAACGAATGTATATTACATGTAGATTTGTAGATTTACATGTAGAACTCTCCTGTAAGTTTACTCAAGAAATCCATCGGCCCATTTCGGAGGGGTCCCATCAGCAAGCAAGCCTTCATACACCAGTGACTTTTCTGCTCCATCTCACCCTTCAAGGCAGCATGATCCCCCAGCTATCTGGGCCCACCTCAGCCCTGTTTTAGACATGGTGAAGGAGAGATACCCTATAATCAATCTCCGCCATGTCTTCAGTGATGGCCCAGCTACTCAGTATGAACAAAAGGGATATTTTTTTTTCTTTATCAAAAGAGCCTTTCAAGGAAGGCTTCAAAGCTATCAACTGGCACTTCTTTGAGGCCATCCATGGAAAGGGGACACCAGATGGTGTTGGTGGTACCCTTAAAAGATCAGCTGACAAAATTGTCCAGCATGGAGGAGATATTCCCAATGCAGAGGCCATGTTCCACAAGCTAAAGAAGATATGCACTTCAGTGGAACTTTTTTTTTTGTTAGAGAGGAAGATGTCAGAGGAAGGTGAACATGGGAGATCAAGCCACGATCGCATTCCATTGAAGAACCATCATGAAAGAAATGGTTGGGCAGTGGTTCATTTTAACTACGATGGTGAACCCTACCCAGGAATCATCCTGGAGGTTGAAGATGTAAGATGGAAATGCATGCATAAGAATGGGACAAACAAGTCTACTGGTGCCGAGTCAACAAGAAGACATTAGCTGGTACAGGGGATGATCAAATTATATGTCTGATGAAAGAACCACAACCATTAAATAGGAGGTCTGACCAGCTAGAGAAGAATTTCTTAGAGAAACAAACTGGGTTGCTCATCTGTTGCATAGTTTACTGTTGAAACACCTGTGAGATCTGACACTGAAAAAGTTTCTCAATATTTCTTTTGGTGGCCCAGTGGTTAAAGCTGGGGGCTAAATGTCTTGCCTTTCTTTTGAGATGTGTTGTTGTTTACTGCTGATGCGACACTGAAAAAATATTCCTGGTATTAATTGTTTTTTTGTTTTTTTTTTACTGAGATGTTGTTGGTTATTGCTGATGTGACATCTGAGATCAGACACTGAAAAATGTTCCTGATATTTCCTTTGGGTGTTCAATACAGTTTATTATTGAAGGTAGAGTGAGGGTGGAGTAAATGAGTTTGTCTTTCTTGAATGAAATGTTTTGTTGTTCACTGGTGTGATGTCCCATCCTGTTATGTTGTGTGTCCACCCTGTTTCTCCTCTGTCCACCCTGTTCCCGCTGTGTAGTTTTTTATATACAGGTCCTTCTCAAAAAATTAGCATATTGTGAAAAACAGTTCATTATTTTCCATAATATAATGATAAAAATTAAACTTTCATATATTTTAGATTCATTGCACACCAACTGAATATTTCAGGTCTTTTATTGTTTTAATACTGATGATTTTGGCATACAGCTCATGAAAACCCAAAATTCCTATCTCAAAAAATTAGCATATCATGAAAAGGTTTTCTCTAAACAAGCTATTAACCTAATCATCTGAATCAACTAATTAACTCTAAACACCTGCAAAAGATTCCTGAGGCTTTTAAAAACTCCCAGCCTGGTTCATTACTCAAAACCGCAATCATGGGTAAGAGGTAAACCCAGAAGGCCATCATTGACACCCTCAAGCGAGAGGGTAAGACACAGAAGAAAATTTCTGAAGAATAGGCTGTTCCCAGAGTGCTGTATCAAGGCACACTCAGTGTGAAGTCCTGTGGGAAGGAAAATTGTGGCAAAAAACGCTTCACCACCGAGAAGAGGTGACCGGACCCTGAGGAAGATCGTGGAGAGGACCGATTCCAGACCTTGTGGACCTGTGGACGTCCGTGGAATGCGTGCTGGAGTAGAAACATCCAGAGGCCACCGGGCACAGTCGTTTCTTTTGAACCCGGAAACAGCGGCACAGACGCGACTGGACCTGGATCTACAGAGACGCCGCAATGGACTGTTGATCAGTGTCCCAACGTAATTCTTTTAGGATGAAAGCAAATTTTGCATGTTCATGCGGAAATCAAGGTGCCAGAAGTCTGGTGGACGGACTGGGCTGAGAAGGAACATGCCAAAAAATGACTGCAGTCCAGTGTCAAGGAACCCACAGTCAGTGCTGGTCTGGGGTGCCAGGTCAGCCTGCTGGTGTTGGTCCACTGTGGTTTTATCAAGGGAGGGTTCATATACAGCTAGCTATCATGATATTTTGGAGCCCTTCATGTCTTCCATCTGCTGAAAAGCTTATGGAAAATGAAGGATGTCGTTTTTCAGCACGACATGGCACCGGCCACAGTGCCAACCAAAAACATGGTAAATGTTTGACTGACCATGGTAGTACTGTGCTCCAATTGGGCCGCCCAACTCTCCTGACCTGAACCCCATAGAGATCGTGAGGTGGGGGGGGTGGGGATATTGTGAAGAGAGAAAGTTGAGAGTACGCAAGACCCACCCACTCTGGATGCGCTTAAGGCCGCTATCGAATCATCCTGGGCCTCCATAACAACCTCAGGCCGTGCCACAGGCTGATTGCCATCCATTGCCCACGGCCGCATTTTGAGCAGTCATTTTCTGCTAAAGGATTCCCTACCAAGTATTGAGTGCATAACTGAACATAATTATTTGAAGGTTGACTTTTTTTGTATTAACAACCACTTTTCTTTTATTGTCGGATGAATATCTAATTTTTGAGATCGGAATTTTTGGGGGTTTGTGATGAGCTTCTGTAATGCCAAAATTCATCAGTATACAAACAATAAAAGACCTTGAATATTTCAGTTGGTGTTCCATGAATCTAAATATATGAAAAGTTTAATTTTTATCATACATATGTAAAATAATGAACTTTTTCACAATATGCTAATTGGTTTTGAGAAAGGACCTGTATATTAATAAAAAATCAACAAAATATTATACATGTTTTGTAGATACTTTTAAGGAATGAATTGTACGAAATGAAGTTACTAAATAAAAACAGGGACTTAATTGCATTAAAGTCCCTTTTAACTACAATGAATGCGATAAAATTACAGTGTGTGTTAAACCATATCTTTCTTTTTAAGATAATCTGTTTATTAATACTTTATTTAAATACAGTTGAGGGTACACTGAGGGACATGTTAGCACTTAGAAAATGTAAAATTTAATGTAACTATTTTCTAAACAATTATTAAAAGCGACTTTTGGCCTGTTCCACGTCCAAAAAATCTGGTTAAAAATCATTATTAACATAAAATATCCCCGACTGGACCAATCTATTTTTCTTTATAGTTTAATAAGCCCTCCTTCAGCTGAAATTATAAAATCATATAGAGATTTAACATTTATTAGAATGAATTCATAGAATTTGGCTTCAATTAATTATCGATCTCAAGAGAGAGAAAGAAAGAAAGAGATGACAGTTGTGTATGCTTTACCTGCATGGTACACCTGTGCATCTCTCTTTACAAACAATGAATTAGGCTACTTCAAATACAGTGCCACCTTGTTGCTGAGGAATATAATGTAGCAATCTAGTATCTAGGCTATTTTATTAATAAAAAATTGCGGGGGAGTATTGACAACAAGTTTATATGTGTGCGCAGCCCAATCTGCAATCTCCGACTCTCTCTCCGTTTTCTCTGTGTGTGTGTGTGTGTGTGTATTGTGTATTTGTAGACATACCTTTCTTCAGTCCAGCTATAATTCCTGGATTCTCCCTCCATTATCAAACTAGGGGAAAACACACACAGAGTCCCAGTCAGTCAACGCCAAAACTCTATGCAGTAGCCAAGGTTACTCAAGATGGTTACCTAGGGAGTTGCTATGTGGTTGCTAAGCTACATGATGTAGTTTCTATGGCATTGCTCTGGTATCTTGTGTTTAGGGGGTGGTTGCTAGACTGTTGCTATGCAGTTGCTTAGGTACTTGGGCTAGGTTGCTAGGCTGTTGCTATGTAGTTGCTAAGGAGTACTTGGGTGGTTCCAATGGCTGATATCATGCTCTGGGTGGTTGCTATCTATGCAGTTGACTAAGGCGCATGGTGTAGTTGCTAGTGCTGTTGCTATATGGTTTCTCAGTACACAAGTTGGTTGGTAGAGTGTTGCTGTGCAGTTGCTAGGGTACATGGGAATTGGTTGCTAATAGGGGCTGTTTATCCTGATCACGGAGTGCATCGGAATGGAGTGGAACAGCTGTTTGTAAGAACATTTGCTGTTTATGAAACGTGCACTGTATCTACTCTGCAGGCAGGAATGAACAATGGGCCCTTTTCACAGAGACTTTGATGATGTGTTTTTAGCGGTCCATCTGGCATAAATTAAATGCTCAAAGAGTTTTTTTATATTTTGTATTTTTAATAATTTTGTACATTTATAGCAATATACTTTTGTATTATATCACCTTTTCACCAAATTACAAAAAACTAGTTAATGCTAATGTGTGGTGTTTCTAATGCAGCGTCTATTTTAGTGAGTCTCCAGATTAGCAAAACCAAATTGTTCTGGTTAGCAGGACCTTCTTGAGCTAGACCAGTTCACCCGAATTGAACTCGTTTTGAAATGGTTCCGTCTCAATCACCTTTACCTAATGCTCCACAAATTACATAAATTGTTTGTTTTATAAACGTCCTGACAGTTATTTGAGTAGTCCAACAGAAAACCGATGAACTGCTGTGAAAGAGATGATGTGAGCATGAGCAGAGCAGCTGATAAACTGAGCATGTGTGCGGCCAGAGCGGCTACTAACAAGCGTGCAGCCCACTGAAGGTCTGCTACCCGACCCAAGCCCAATGGGTCCTGAAATACCTTTTTCGGGTTTGGGTAGGGTTCGAGTTAATGTTTAATGAATAGCTTCGGGTCGGGGCTCGGGATTTATAACTAAAATTATATGCGGTATTATGCTGTTTATAGATCGCACGCACACATCATTGCATACTTACTAAATTTTACTTTTAACACAGCATGGGAAACTTTTTATTAGTAAAATAGCTTTGACAGGCTATGGACTCGCAACATTATATTTCTCTGCAATGAGGGGTAAAATCGTTTCTTGAAGTAACCAAGCCTCCTCATTGCTTGTAGAGAGAGACACGCAGATGCAGGTTCAAAGAAACACAACTTTCATTCCTCTTCTCTCTCGCTAATTCATGAGTTCACGCTATAATTAGCTGAAGTGAAGGATAATGGTATTTTGCGTGTTGTCCAGGGAAGGGCTCTGAGCTCGGGAATGGCTAGAACCTAGAGCACCCCCCACCCCCCGTATAAGTGTAAAATGAACTCGAAGTGAGGAGATAGGGGTGAAGGAGGGATGCTAAAAAAAGCGGTCAATGGATACAGGTAAGTCAACTGTATTTATACTATGGCGTTGATTAACTTGATTGTGCACCACCAGTGTTGATTAGGCTAATTATCTGACGCGCTCCTCCCAAACCTTGTTAATAAAACATAATTTCATGAGTTCACACTTGCATATAAATAGCTGAAGTATGGTAATTCATATTTGGCATGCTATCCAGGGAAGGACTCCGAGCTCAGAAATGGCACGAACTTAGATTACCGAGCCCCCAAAAAGCAATTGAGCAAAAGGAATCTGTAAAGGGGTCTACTTTTTTTGTATACAGACATAATAACAACAAAACTTTGTGCACTTATAAAATAAAGATAACAAACAAGGAGTGCTGTCTGCAGCCTTTGTCTGCGCTGATCTTCAGATACAAATGCGTCATTAAAATGAACTATACATGAGAGATATCTATAGAAGCCTGGCGTAATACTACTTTTAAACTAAACAGAAGTACTGCCGAAAACAGAATATTCTGCTGATAAAGTAATCCATATGAAAACATAGCGCGATATCCGTTTTTCATGCCAGCCTTCATTATCTTCTAATGCGACCACGCCCAGCGCCATGCACTGCCTCTTCAGATTCTAAATGTTTCACTGGAAGCCTTTTGCGAAAGCAGGTACGCCCACACAACAGAAGACAACGCAGCGGAGACTGTTGATCGGTTTTTATTATTTTACTGTTTGCTTCGCGATGAGAGGAATAAAGACATAATTCACCCCAAAAGATGCTGTGATGGATTTGAGGATTTGAGATTTAGATTTCCTCAGAAAAAGAATGAAGCACTTTATTCAGCAGAGTTCATAAAGCATGAGTAGAATCTCTTTTTTATTTATTTATATATACTTGTACTTGTTTTTCACATAGCATTAAAACATTTTACTAGTTAGACTTTTTCCAAAGACTTTTTCCAAGCTATAATTCCTGACTAAATGTATAATCAAGTGGAAATATTATGAAGTTTCAATAACAAAATACGCTCTTGCTTCATTTCAAAAAGCTTGATGTAAATAATATAAATGTGAACAATAAATGTAGCTGTGAAAACAAATGTAACAGAGAAATCATTTTGCTTTGTTCTTAACTTTCAGTTTATCCCCACACAAAGACCTACAAAGAAAATATTCTCAGCTATTTTTCAAACATTAATAATAATAATAGTAATAAGCAATAATAGCAGCAGCAACCAATGATAATAGCTAACAATAAATGTTTTTTTAATGAAAATAAAAATTGTTCAAAGAAAGGTTTCTGAAGGGATTGTGTGGAAGGCTGGGTAATGATGCACAAAAATTCAGTTTGAAGAATACAGCTTTGATTTTTCTAATAAACTGTTTAACTGCACTCTAAGTGAATATTAAATTATATTTGTGGGATAATTAAAATATATTCTAAATAAACTACAAACATAAAAGTATATACATTTATTTATTTTGTCCTCACATTCTCTCGTAACTCATCCCTCTCAGTGACACAGCTGACTGAATGGCTCATTATGCAGCTCATTATGCAGGCCTTTGTCTTCTCAGGTGTGAATTCATGATAGTTGGCCCTACTACTCGCATATGACTTTTACCAACAAAAAGTGTCTTAGAAAATTTAAATCAATATATTGTTTTCTGTAAGTGAGTAAACAAGATGATTTTCACATCATTTAGAAAAAAAAAATAATTCTAGGCTACAAGCTCCAGTTCTCAAAATTCCCGGGAACCAATTTTCTGTATGTGTTTTATTGCCTTTTTCAAGTGATTTAACATTTTTAGTTTTTCACTAACCACGCATAACATTTTTTTTCTCAAAAACACAATCATGTACATACATGCTGCTCACATATTATTATAGCCTAGTTTGTGCTGATTACAGTGAGATTAGACTTTAGCCATTTAGATATTTAAGAAACTGAAAAAAGCACAAATGTCAGGGGCATTGAGTGACTTAGAACACAGAAGATCTTGGTCAGATAAAGATTTATTAAGGAAAGTTTCTGTCAAGCAAATGAACTGTATGTAATGGCAGCTGTAAAAAGGCCACTGCTGAGCAGCAGACAGATGTTTGAAGCTACTGGAGTCTTAAGATCCTCTCCATGCAGACTGACAGTTGTGTGAAAAGCTGCTTTTCAGTCATGCAAACCAAACCCAAAAAGGGTATCTTTAAGAACATCGAGCGGGTAAAGCCTCTCGCCAGTGAGGAAAGACATGGGGGGATAATCGAGAGGGGGCTTTGACGGCGTTCGGTCGGAAGGTCAAGACTCATGGCGTTGGGCTGATAAGTCGCAAACCCCGATCTAACAAAGGGGTAAGTTGTGGGGCCCGGAAGGTTCTAGCCGGCGTCCGGCCAGGGGGTATCCAAAAACAGGTAATCGATTTAAAGAAGGGAAGGGAAGTTTTTGGAAAGGTTTTGCCGACATCCATGGGTACACAGATTGAAGGGTGCCTCGCCAGGCGGAAAAGTAAGGTTTTCGGGGGGCTTGAGCTTTTGGGGGATAATCTGGGGGTAAACGGGTAAGCCCCCCGGGTGAAAGAAAGGTAAATTTGTGTGGCAGGGGGCTCTGCCGCATCCGGCGGAACTATATTCAGCATTAGAGGTAATTTTGCAGCCGTAAAATGGAAAGGAAGGGTTGTGGGCAGGAGGGCTCATGGTGACATCCGATGGACTCAAAACACAGCATGGATGGGGTAAGCCTCATGACCGTAGAATGGAAAAAGGTAAGTTGTTGGGGAAGACTCGCCGCTCCAACGGGACACACAGCATCCGAACAGGTAAGCCTCGCGGCTGTAGAATGGAAAAGAAAGGTTGTCTGGCCAGGAGGCTCTCGCCGCGATCCGACGGGACACACACTTAAACTTTGGAAGGAAGGGGTAGGGTTTTTTTTGGGGGGTTTTTTAAGGGGGAATTTTTTTGTCTTTTTGGTTTTAAATGGGTGGTAC
>NW_024873162.1:0-6006 GCF_018340385.1 Cyprinus carpio | reverse complement strand
TTTATAGCCACGCCCTAGTAACCACTTTAAGCCACACCTAGCAACTGTTTAACAAGCATTTTGTAAAGCTGGTTGTCTCAGCAAAACAACAATATAGAAACCACTGGTTCTGGGATTTTTGGTCTCAGGCTGACGAATAAGTCTTCAAATATCAACCCATATAATATATAGCCAAACCAATAGCAACCATGTATAGCGACCCTAAGAAGCAATATAGCAATATTAAACATACTAATATCATCGTATTGAGCCCTCCACCAATATCACCAGGGAAATCCCCATGGGTTGGCCTTACAGCCGGCCGAAAGTTTTCGCAACTGCACAGGCACCACTCACATTTTCTTCAGGAAATGGACATTCTAGTTAGTGGTGCTGCCGAAGGCAAAGCATCCTGCCGTGGTGCTTGCGAAGGCCAGCAAAGCCTATTCACTATTACTATGCTGGACACATAAAGCATATTATTCTTCTTACTTCTTCTTATTTTCTTCTTACCGTACAAAACTTCGGCGCGCGTAACTAGTCCCGCAGTACGAAACACGAAACACGCAAAAAAACGGTGTCCAAATCGTGCGGCCTTATTAAGGGAATGGTGTGCTATGACTTTTATAAGCGATCGGGCGTACGATGTTCGCACACGGGCGAACTATCGCCCGAAAAATCGGCATAGACTATGCATTGACCCGGCCAACTGTGACGGATCATAGCTCCGACGAGCGAGAATTTAGCAGCAGAAACAATGTGATATCACCACATTTGGAGAGGTATCAGGATATGTGCAGCTGCCGAGAACCCATACCCCGCAGTGGGGATAAGTTGTAACCCCTGGGCGCAGGTAATCAAGAGCCCCCCAAAAGTTGCCCCATAGACATATTATGGGAAGGGAGGCGCCCATGAAAATGAGCAGCGTTTTTCCTACTATGGTAAACGGTACTAGTGACATAGGAGTTTTGCATTGAACATAACTCTGCGATCACAATGTCATAGAGAGACATGGGGTGTGGGCCCTCATTTTACGTCAGGCAACCAATCAGTCTGTCAGGATCATTGTGAAGCAGTCAGTTCAAGCCACGCCCTAGCAACCATTTAGGGCCCCTTAGTAACAAGCATCCATAGACTTCCATTGAAAAAGGATCAAATTAATATCTTTGGATAGAAGTGTCATAGAAAACATGAGGGTGTGGCTCGTTTGACTCGGGGCAGGCAGCAAAATGACCAATCACGAATCACACTTCAAGAACTCTTCATAGCCCGGCGCCCTAGCAACCATTTAGAGCACCCTAGCAACCCAAAAGCCATAGAGGGATATCTTCCAAATCTGAATATCATAAAGGCATGGGGGGGGTTGGTTTATATATCATTTATACTGGAAAGCAAGCCTTGGAGTATCAGCATCCCAGCTGCCAGGCCACTCCCAACTAGCAACCAAACAGAGTACCTAGCAAACGTTTTGCAAGACTATCTCTCTGCATCAAATAACATCGTAGAGACATGGGGGTTGGCTTTTATTGTCAAGCATCCTTTTGGAGTATCATCATTGGGAGCTGCCAAGGCCACTCCCTAGCAACCAAACAGAGTACCTAGCAACCATTTTGCAAGTCTACGATCTCTTGCATCATCAGAACAATGTAGAGACATGGGGGTTTGGCTTATATTGTCAAGCAGTCCTTTGGAGTTATCATCATTGGGAGAGTGCACAGGCCCACTCCCTAGCAAACCAAAACCCTGAGTACCCCTAGCAACCGTTTTGCAAGACAATATATCTCTGAATCAGAACATCGTACAGACATGACGGTTGGCATCTTTTGACTCCATGCTAGCCAAACTGGAATGTCCAACATGCTAGTATGCTAGCATGTTGAATAGCTACATGCTAATAGTGATTAGCTAAGAGATAAATCAGGATATGAACTCTATAAAAAAGACCTAAGCAACGAGCGGCCGAGTTTGCCAATGCAATGCACCACTCACATTTTCTTCAGGAAATGTACATTCTAGTGTAGTGGTGCTTGCCGAAGGCAAAGCCATCACTATGTACTATCGCACATTACTTATTATTCATTTTATTCTTATTCGTCTTCCGTACAAATTTCGGCGCGTAACTAGTCCCGCAGTTTTTGTCACAGACCCGCAAAAAAGTGGTGTCAAATCGTGCGGGCCTATTACGGGAATGGTGTTGCTATGACTTTTATAAGCGATCGGGCGTACGATGTTCGCACACCGGGCGAAATATCGCCCGAAAAATCGCATAGACAATGCATTGCGGCCAACTTTGACGGATCATAGCTCCGAGACAAAATTTCGCAGAAACATGTGAATCACCACAGTTGGAGAGGCTATCAGGCTGTGCGAGAACATACCCCGCAGTGGGGTATAAGTTGTACCCCTGGGGCGCAAGAGCCCCCAAAAGTTGCCCCATAGACATACTATGGTGAGGGATCGCCCCTGAAAAACGTGTGTTTTTTCCTACTATGGTAACAGCGCGTCATCATGGAGTTTTGCATTGAACATAACTCTGGATCACAATGTCATAGAGACATGGGGGTGGGCTCATTTTAACTCAGGAAACCAATCAGTTCTGTCAGGATCATTGAGAAGCAGTCAAGCCACGCCCTAGCAACCATTTAGGGTCCCTTAGTAACAAGCTCCGTAGACTTCCATTGGAAAAAGATAAAATTAATATCTTTGGATAGAAGTGTCATAGAAACATGAGGGTGGGCTCGTTTGACTCGGAGCAGCAAACGGCCAATCACGAATCACCTTCAAGACTTCACAATAGCATTGCGCCCTAGCAACCATATTTTTAGAGCACACCTAGCAACCCAAAGACTAGAGGGATCTCTTCAAATCTGAATATCATAAAGGCATGGGGGTTGGTTTATATCATTCGATACTTGGCAAGGCAGCCCTTTGGATATCATCATTGGCAGCTGCACAGGCCACTCCCTAGCAACCTCATGAGTACCCTAGCAAACCGTTTTGCAAGACCTAGTATCTCTATCAGATTTTATGTACAGACATTGGGCGTTGGCTTGGCAAGCAGCCTTTGGAGTATCATCTTGGCAGCTGCAAGGCAACTCCCTAGCAACCAAACAGAGTACCCTAGCAACCATTTTGCAAGACCTATATCAGAACGCATCCAGAACAATGAGAGACATGGGGGTTGGCTTATATTGTCAAGCAGCCTTTGGAGTATCATTATTGGGAGCTGCCAGGCCACTACTAGCAACCAAACAGAGTACCCTAGCAACCGTTTTGCAAAACCTATATCTCTGAATCAGAACATCGTAACAGACATGGCAGTTGGCTCCTTTTGACTCATGCTAGAAAACTAGAATTCCAACATGCTAGACATGCTAGCACTAAATAGCTACATGCTAATAGTGATTAGCTAAGAGATAAATCAGGCTATTAACTCTATAAAAAGACTTAAGCAACTGAGGGCCGAGTTTTGCCACTGCAAGCACCACTCACATTTTCTTCAGGAAATGTACATTCTAGTGTTACTATTACTATTCGCCCTGATAAAACTTCGGCGCGCTACTCCTCCCGCACCTGTTTGTCGTAGACCTATGAATGAGGTGTCAAATCGTGCGGCTTATTGAGGAGAGGTGTGCTATGACTTTTCTAAGCAATCGGATGTACGATATTCGTACAGCGGGCAAAAAAAAATGTCTGAAAATATCCCATAGACTTAACATTGAAAAAATTATCTGACATCATATCTTTGGATCGGAAAGACATAGAGGCTTGGGAGTGGGCTCTTTTGACTCGGCCTGTCAAGCAGACCATAAGTAGTGACATAACTACTTCATAGCCACGCCCTAGTAACCACTTTAAGCACCCTAGCAACTGTTCAACAAAATTTAAAAGCTGTATCTCAGCAAAACAACAATACAGAAACACTGGTTCTTGCTTTTTGGATTCAGGTTGGCAAATTCTCTTTAAATATCACCTCATATACTATACAGCCACACCATAGCAACCATTTACAGCACCCTAGCAACCATAAAGCAATATAAACCTACTTATATCTCGGCTCCACAATTTCACACAGACATCATGGGGGGCTACAGATGGCCGAGTTTTGCCACTGCAAGCACCACTCACATTTTCTTCAGGAAATGTACATTCTAGTGTTACTATTACTAATCGCCCTGGAAAACTTTTGGCGCGCTACTCCTTCCTGCACTGTGTGTCGTAGACCCATGAATGAGGTGTCCAAATCGTTCGGCTTATTGAGGAGAGGTGTGCTCGACTGTTCTAAGTATTCGGATGTACGATATTCGTACGGCGGTGCGAACAAAAAATGTGTGAAAATATCCCTTAGACTTAACATTGGAAATATTATCTGACATCATATCTTGTGGATCAGAAGGCCCTAGGGGCTTGGGCGTGGGCTTTTTGACTCGGCCCTATCAAGGCAGTCCAAAAGTGTACGATGGTTCGTACACCTGGGGAAATATCAGTCCGAAAAAACACTCGCATAGACAATGCATTCGGCCCAACTTTGACGGAATCCATCGCTTCCGAGACAAAATTTCGCCGACGAGACGCGCCACCTGGCCTCACCAATTTGGCGCGGCTCTCCAGGCTCGTGCGCGATTGTCACTCCCTGGCTATTTTCGCCCCCCTACCTCCCGTGTCTCCGACTTACTTAGTGAGCTGTGTCCGTTGAGCACTCTGCCCGGTTGGTACCGCTGTGTGGTGTGTCCTCCGGGGCGCTGGGGGGGGGGGGGGGGGGGGGGGGGTTTTTTGGGGGGGGGGAGGGGGGTCGGGCGCGGGGAGGGTTTGGGGGGGGGGTTTGGGGGTGGGGGGGGGGGGTGGGGGGGGGTGGTTGGCTTTTCTTCGGGCGTTCCGCAAGAGCCCAACCGCCCCCCAACGTTTGCCCCATAGACATTCTATGGTGAGACGATAATCACCCTTTGAAACCAGTGTGGTTTTTCCTACTATAGTACCTTTACATAGGAAGTTTTGTGCATTGAACATAACTCTGGATTACCAGGTCATAGGAGACACTAGGGGTGGGCTCATTTTACTCAGACCAATCCATCATTTCTCTCAGGATATTGTCTTGACGCAGTTCAAGCAACCGCTTCCTCTTTCCCCCTCCCCTCCCACCCCCCCCCCCTAGCAAACCCATTTTACGGTGATCCCCTTCTCTTGTAACAAGCTCATAGACCTTTTCCATTGAAAAAAATCTATCAAATAATATCTTTGGATGAAGTGTCAATAGAGTGTCAACCTGAGGGTGGGCGCGTTGGACTCAGGGCAGCAAACGCCCAATCCACGGATATCATTCCTTCAAGACTTCATAGCCACGCCCTATGGAACACCATTTCTGAGACCTAGCAACCCAAAGCAGAGAGGGAGATTCTTCAATCGAATATCATCAAACGCACAAATGGGGTTGGTGTATATCTATTCAATTGGAAAGCAGCCCATCATTCCCAGCTGCCAAAAGCATCTCCCTAGCAACCAAACAGAGTACCCTCAGCAACCCGTTTGTTGCAAGACCTATCTCTCTGAATCAAAACATCATAGAGACACTGGGGGTGGGTTTTATATTGTGCAAGCATTCCTTTGAGTATCCGTATCATCATCTGGGATGCTGAAAGCCAACTCCCTAGCAACCAAACCAGAGTACCCTAGCAACCGTTTTTCAAGATCTATATCTCTTCATCACAGAACAATGTACAGACATGGGGTTTGGCCTTATACTTCTCAAGCAGCCTTTGGAGTTATCGTCATTGGGAGCTGTCAGGGCCACTCACCTAGTTCAAACACAACAGGAGTACCCTAACTAGCAAACGTTTTGCAAGACCTATATCTCTGAATCAGAACATCGTACAGACATGGCGGTTGGCTCTTTTTACTCATGGAAGCAAACTGGAATTCCAACATGCTAGTCATTGCTAGCAGTGAATAGCTTACATTGCTACATTGATTAGCTGGAGACATAAATCATCGCTATGAACTCTATAAAACTACCTAAGCAACTGAGGGCCG
>NW_024873161.1:0-2439 GCF_018340385.1 Cyprinus carpio | reverse complement strand
CTATTAACAGGAATTCCTGCGGTTTGTTTAATCTGATTACATGATTTTAATGTAACTTAAAAAAAACAACGTGATTGGAAATATAGTAACTAAATTTGTACTTAGGGTCCACTGAACTCTGATTATCTTCTGTTTCTGTTCCACCTTACGAGTAGATAAATATAGATCCATCTCCCCAAAATATTGAGTAAATGCTTGTATATCATGAAGTGAAGTGTGTCTTGAGAGGAGCAGTAAACATCAGCTGAAGATCCACAGAAGAGCTTCACTACTGGTGTCTATGAGGGAGAAATAAGATAAAATGTGTGATAAATGTGTAAATGTGATCCATACAGGTGAAGAGACTCAGACTTTACAATGAAATAATGCAGCTGTGTGTAGAAACATGATATTGAATGATAATGTTGCTTTAGTATTCAAGCAGATGATCATTGTGTTAATGTAAAGCTGGAACAGAGGAGGAAGAAGCTCAGATGCGTCTGTCTGGCTCTTCAGTTTAATAATATTGTATTAAAACTCATTCATAATGATTCAGATGTTTTAAATGTGATTGTCAAGTGCAGCACTTAAATGTATTGCAAAAGATCTATGATAATTAACTTCTATTTAAGTTCCAGACTCTGTGTCCGTGTCTGTTGCTAACAATCACAAATCTCTCTCATTACAACAAAAAAGCAGGAAACAGTTTTGATATTATAAGTACAAAAAAAAAGATCATATTGTGCTTCTCTTCATTTTCATGTCAGTCTCAACAGTACAAACAGCACTTTTTTAAATAAAGACAAAGGGCCTAAATTGCATTTTAAACAGATGAATCAGTTTATTAAAAAAGTGACGTGTGATACTCGAACAGCTTGCTGTGTTTAGAAATTCTTAGAGCCTTACTCGATTTTCTAATCATTCCCCCCCCCCCCCCCCCCCCCCCCTTCCCTCTTCGAACAGCTTGGTGTTGTTTTCCCGTTTGCTCTTTCTTCGTACTTAGAACAAAAATATCATCTTGTGCGTCTCGCAATGTTGACATTTCAACAGTACAAAACCTGCGCTTTAAAATACCTCTTAAAACAGTGATTAAAAAGATGTTCAGGAATAGACACATTATTTAACCTGCTGTTTGATTTTTTTTTTTTTTTTTTTTTCTTTTCTCCACAACTCCTTTTTTATTTCAGAATTATATATCACACAAACAATAAATAAATATTTTTATAGAACAGTTAGTTTGGGACGGGTCAGCTGTTGATGATGGTTTTTGGAGTACTAAGGAGCTTTACTGTCAGGATCCTCGTTTGCTTTTTCTTTAAAGGCATGGCGTATATGTCTTATAGTGTATAGACATATACTAATACATTTATGAAAATTACCTATTCTCCTTATATATACATTTAACACAACTATAACAGACATTATAAGTTTCTTTCTGGATTATACTTTTTGCTAAATGTAGAATATCAACGACTCAATATAATTGTATATTAAATAATATAAGCCCATATATTATATTTCTTATCTGCTAAAATTAATTCGAAAAAAAAAAGCTCCGTTAGCTGAGACAGTTCCTTAGTACTGAATGTATGATTTGATAAATTAACTAATACCGAAATTCAGTTCATTTTAATGCATTATTAAATGTGGAAGAGGAAGCTATAAAGCTAATCCGCTATAAAAAAAAAATCCAAATTTTTTTTTTTTTAAAAAGTCCTGCGGCTCGTGACGATACATTGAATGTGTGTAAACACAAAAACGACTCGGTCCGGTGGCAAGAAATCTGAACAGGATTTATATCGTTTTTTTTATCTCTGATTCACGCGCTGTCCGAACTGTCTAGAACTCTCGTGAACCGATTCACACGCAGCACCGCATCATCATCATCATCATCATCATACATCATCATCATCACTCATCTTTCTTATTCCTTCTTCTTCTCTTCTTGTTGCTTTACTGCGGAGATCGCAGAGTTATAAGTGCATTAAGCGCACCCTATCTCCTCAAGTGGAGCATTGTACATTGACTCCTGATTGAGTATTGGAACGGAGATGAGGTAATGCCTCCACTTGAGAGATAGGTGGCGACTTAACTGCCCCACTTATATACTCTGTTATAGAACATTATTTTCTTTTTTCATTTACAAATGTTAATTTAGACTTGTGCCAAAAAAAAATTATAGAAGTTTTTTTTATTTAACACAAGTATTGTCATTTAAAATTTTTTGGGTTTTTATGCCAAACTTATGTAAAATGATGGTATTTCAGAGAGGCCAGGAATATGACAACATGATTGAAATTTTCAATGTTGGTAACCGGAATTGTAGTGTACAAATTTTGGCATTTTATATTATTATTATTATAATAATAATAATAATAATATTATAATTAAAATACTTTAAATAAAATAATTATGTTTGTGCACACATACTAGACATAGGTCAAAACATTGACAAATTTG
>NW_024873160.1:32500-85728 GCF_018340385.1 Cyprinus carpio | reverse complement strand
ATAAAAAAATGAACTGTAAAATTAAAGGTCATTGACCTTACAATAATCAGACACCAAAAAACACATTTTCAAAAAGGCTATGGGAATAAAAAATAATAATCATAATACTGGGCTTTTTAATTTTGGGCAGATTAATTGAAGACCCAAATTTTTTTTTTTTTTGTAAAGGCCTTAAAGGTTGAGTGTCAACCCTCCCATATGAGAATTTCCATTCAGTTACGCGCCCCTCACGGACATGCGTGAGTGACTGAAACGCCCTGCGCAGAGAGGATGACACAGTCCCCTCTGCAAAGCTCGAGTAACGTCCTCAAACTGTTTCTTTCTTTGTGCTGATGAACTCAGCCAGAGGGGCTGGTGCCAAATCATGTGTCACTGTGTATATGAGGATTCCAGATTTAAAACACTATAAGAATACTGTTCCAGTTTAAAAAAGGCTGGGGTTGTTGTTTAAAATTGCACAGTGATCGATAGTGCCCTTTGGTTTTTTGTCCATGAGATAGTTAATGGCTTGTTTTGTAAATGGGTTTCCAAAGGTCTTTTTGCGCTCTGACTTGCGTGAGACCAACTTGTAAGCATTAGTTTGAGGTGACTGAAAATCATGGAATGTAAAAAAATGAATGCAGCTTCGGTGTTTACATGTGCATTATCGAATTGAAGCGGTCAACTTTCAAGATTAACCTTGGATTAATTTTACCATAATTTTGATTTCAATATTGGGCTTTAAAGGAGACATGTGAATCTATTACTAAGCCAAGATATTTATATTGATTTACATTCGTATTTTTCCTCCAGCAACTATTATGTCCGGAATTAAATGAACTCTATTGGTTTTACTGAAGAACATACCCTACAGTTTTTCGAAATATTAGCTGCAGGCAGTTTTCTTCTGCATCCGCGGATGTAACACGAAGTCAGTTGCTTTAGTAAGTTTATGGCTGCAACAATGTCTTTAAGGCGACCATGAACAAATAGAACATGTCCATCCGCATGACATTAACCATTACTACTTCCGAGTAAAACATTAGGCAAGTCATTGATATAAAGGCTACTAAGAGGGTCCCTGAATAGTGAGCCCTGAGGAACCCCGGGTGGTTAGTCCCTAAGCGACTCAGAATTGAGTTGTTAAGTAGTAACAGATTTTGTACGTCCATGCAGATACGGATTCAAACCAGCTACAGTGTCACGAGAAAAATTTAAAATTGTGGAAGCTTGTTAAGCAGCAGGGTGGGGGACTGAGTGGTTCACTGTATCAAAGGGCTTTCTTGAGATCCAAGAAAAACCACCGCCACTACTCCCCCCCTTGTCAAGAAAAATTTTTATGTTCTCGATCAAAAGGCAACGTAGCCGTTTCAGCTGGAGTTGTTTGGATCTCAAAACCAAACTGCATGGCGTGAAAAGAGGGGGAGCTACTGTTTAAAATACTGGACATCTGCTCATCCACCCATTTTTTTTTCTGCAATTTTTAGAAATGGCCGTGAAGAATGCTTATTGGTCGGTAGTTATTCATGGAGGTAGATATACCAACCTTAAAAACTGGCGTAACAAGTTTAGCAGCATTTCCAGGCCTTTTGAAAGTGACCACTGGAAATAGATAGTATTTAATAATAGAAGCAATAGGAGTAGCCAGACACGGGGGTCCTAAATCTTTAAGCATGTTTTGTGGTCCATACCAAATACATCCATCCCTGGCCTATAAGGTTTTAATGTTTTTAATTATATCAATGACTGTTAGGTCGCAGTGATTGGTTTGCTATGAAGAAAGACTGTTTTGTGTGACACTAAGTGTTCTTGTGTTTTGTGTTTAATTATAAGAAGTTCTTAGAGATTTCCTGCTACCGATTTAATAAAATAGTTTTTGTTAAAGGCATCAGGCTAAATACCGTAGATTTTCCGTTAAAAATTTCTCCCATTTAAGTTCATTTGCATTTGTTTTTGTCTTATATTTTGTGATGACTGCAGGTTCAGTGTTTTTTGTAACATAATGCCCATTTCATATTTTAGAATTTCCATGTGTACTCATTCAAAGCAGTAATAAAAAAGTCAGCCGTGTGATTTCCTTATTTCTCTCAACTACTCTATTTCGATAAAGAGATAAATTGATGCCTATTATATCCCTGAGTTTACAGCCAGCTTCCAAGGAAGGAGCGCGGTCCTTGTCATCATTTCCAGAACGGATTCATTTAACCATGGAAGGACATTTTTTTTTAGCTCGTTATCTAATTTTTCTGGTGGAAATTGATTGAACAATTTGCTGTATTTTATTAGAAAAATAGAGAACAATCCGTGTCCAAGTTTATGGCCAGAGAAGTAATTTCATCCCAATTTAACATCAATCGAATTGAATCTCTGAAGTTTTGTTTTCCTTTGTCTTTGGTATCCTAAAGGATTCTGTGGCTGGCAAATGTTTAAATGCCGTTTATATTCAATTTTGGCTGGTGATCCCATTATGGAATTGTGATCAGAGAAATCCACAGAAGCATAGTATATGAGAATTATCAAAACCCTTTTCTGGCCTATTTTGTAAAAGCTAATCAATTTGAGTGCTCGTAGCGAGTTTTGTAATTCTCTCGTAGCGCCATTAATCACCTGAGCCATATATCCATTTTATCCATTACCTTTTTCAAGTTTTCCTGATTTGCTTAACGTCCCAATTAACATTCAGGTCACCTAACTATTATAATCGTTCTTTTGCAGGATTAAATTGCTGTTTAATAAACTGTCCACTTTTCATAAAAAATCTGCAATTAGATGAAGAGGGTCTATAAAATACCCGCAAGAATATAAGACATTTGCGTGACAATAGTTACATTTAAACCAATAAATTCTTAAATCATTCCTCATCTCTGACATGAATTTCATTACAATTAAAAGTGTCCTTGGCATACAATCATGACCCCCCCTCCCTGGAACCTGTCTGTCTTTACGAAACATTTTATAACCAGGTATGAGATATTATTGCAGAGGGTGAAGTTTCCTTAAGCCATGTCTCAGAAAGGCATAAGAAGTCAATATTAGAATCAGCTAAGTAGGTGGCGGACTTGATCACTTTTTAACTTGATACTTCGTATATTTAAGTGTGCACATAGAATGCCAACAAAAGAGATTTTAGAAGATGTGGAACAAATTTATGGGGCATTATATAGTTTTAAAAAGGTACACTCTGACACCGTAAAAAAAGTTTTAAATTTTATTGAGAAAAGGGTTGACTGTCAAAATGAGATTTTTTTCCCAAGATTTGAACATTTTAGAGTCCCAAATTAATTTGGAGTTATTAACAGTCTGAAATACCCCAAGTTTCCGGTGTTTTATTATCGCTGGATTTGGCAGTTTCCTGTTTCTATTGTTGACGTTAATCGCAGTTAGCTCCTCACCCATTACACGGCTCCCAAACCCAAAGGAAAGAGAAGATGGAGCTCGAACTTTACTTGCCGATGTAGATAGGGACTGACAGCCGCTGGCGGAGGCCAGCGAGCCGGCCGCTCCGGTAAGATCCGTATCAACTTGTGGACTGCCGCCGCCAATCCCCGACGGATCCGCCCAACCAGCGACCACATCCATTCCAAACACCGATCCCTGTAAGTTTCTTGGGATACTCCTGCAATAGTTTAGATGTGATGATATGGTGGCTATCTGATGTTGAAGCCATTTGTCGGACCGGGGCATGGTGGATGTCCCCGGACAGCAAAAGGCAGATTGTGATTATTAGTGCGAGGCTCTGTTTTAGCGGCTTGAGTGCCGATTTGTAGTGCTTTCTGATTTTTCGCTATACAAATGTGAATAAATGAAAGTAGCGGCCAGGACGTGTTTTCCAAATCCAAGATGTTTGGTGACTTTGATTATCACAAAGTCCACTGATATAGGTTTTACTTATGCTGTTAGAATAAGAGTCATTCAGAATTTGACTAGTTTCTGTGTAAAAAAAAGGTGTTTGTAAGCAGTGCATAAGCAAAGAGTGCTGCAGCTATCCCTGCCACACCCGGCGCGGCCATCTTGCATCTTTTTCATAAAAGTCTTGGAGGGTCTGCCATTGGCTGAACTGTTCCCCATATAGGTCTAAAAACTATATCCTTGTCTTCCCAAACAGGGAACAGTTCAGCTTCCACAGCCCTCCCCCTACCGTCACACCCTGGGGCAGTGAAAGGGTGCAAGACAGCATCATGTGATCAGAGAAATAGAGGGGGGTTAATGTAGCATCGGTCGGCGGGCAGTCCCTTGTAAACAACGTAGTCGATTCGAGAGGCTTTTGGTACCATCACCACGAACCAGGTGAAGCCCTCCTCTCTTTGATGCAAAATTTTAAAACAGTCGACTAAATTAAAATCTCTGACTAAACCCTGCAATAAAACCGACGTTTAGTCCACTGTAAAATCCTCCCCTACCCTTTTCCCTGTCTGTTTTAGATAATTGCAACACAATTAAAATCCCCTGCTACCATTAGGGGAGCCCTACCTAGCATGTGGGGTTTGCAAATCTTCTAAAAGCTCATATCTTTTCATTCTTTTCTGTAAAACCCATATACATTAAGAACATTAAAATCCCTGTCTAAAAAGGTCAGATTTACTAAAAGTACCCGGCCTTGCCTCACCACGGTGCTGCCCTTCACCAAGATATTAGGATTATTAATTAAAACCGCAACTCCGTCATTTTTGTTAAAATTTTGATCCGCTTCCATATGGAGGCTCCTGAGGACCATAGCTCCTCCATTTTCATGTACCTAGTTAAAAAGGGCAGAGAACACTCTTGTAATAAAAACAAATCTGACTTAAAAGATTTTAAAAGGGACAAAATACTCTGTGCTCTAATGGTGGACCTCACACTTCTTACATTGATAGTAGAGATGGTGAGGGCCATGAGCAGTATGGTTAAAAAGGTATGAGACATTTAAAAGAAAACAAACATTAAAAGACTACAAAGACACAGTTAAAATCATGTTACATCTTGTTGCACTTGTTTTTCCCTTCCCCCAGTAAAACTGAGGTCAGGGGAACAAGTGCTCAACGCCTCAGGAGCTACAGAGGAAACCTCTTGCCATTCCTTTGGCGATGATGCTCTTAGCTTTATATGCAAAAAAGACACTTCATTGGGGGATTCTGAGGGCCACAGACGGTCCAGATCTTCCGAGGAGGAACTATCTGGATGTCGCGTAGCCCTCAGCTTTTTCTCCGTTTCAAACAATGGAGATCCCGCAGGTCTTTTCTGCACCTGAGCATTTGGGAGTGAACAATCAGTCTCACTCCCACTTGAAGCTGTTTGGAGGGAGGAATCGGTCCCCTCCTCGCCCTCTGTTTCTTGATCTTTCCTGTCTGGGGAGGAAGGGACTCCCTCTCCCACCATGTCTGACTCCGCCCCTTTGGCCACCCCACTTCCTCCTTCCTGTCCAATGCCTCAGGCCCCGCCTCCTCTTTTTGGTCCTCCATTTTCTCTTTTTGTGGGTCGGCCATCTTGTTTCCTTTCAATTTGTTGGCAAAACTTTTAGGGCAGTCTCTGTAGAGATGGTTTGATTCTCCACAAAGATTGCACTGTCTGCCATTGGTACAATCATCAAAACTGTGACCAATTTCTCTACACTTCCCACATATTAACTCTTGGCATGCTTCAGCGAGATGCCCAAACCTGCCACACTTCCGGCAGAGTTTGGGCATTCCTTGGTAATGTATGTAGACTCTGTTCTCTCCAAGCACAATTATGGAAGGCAGATGTTTCAGGCCCTGGTAGCCCCCAGCGTCTTCCCATTGTTTAATGGGAATTCACCAGGAGCATGTCCAAATGCCATCTTCATCTAACACTTTGACAGGCTGGCCTCGATCAGTGCAAAATCTACCCAACCAAACACAAATATCATTTCCAGTCACTGTTTCATTGAACATCCTGACAATCACAGTTTTAAGTGTGTTATCAGAGAGTTTCTCCACAGTGAACATGGAGAACTGGGCTTTAACTGAATCAAATCTTTGCCAAAAGTCATTAAGCAGGGAAGCAGTTTTAAAACTTACATCAAATCCTTTGTTCAAGGGCAGAGTCATCAAACAATTCAGGTCATCAGATCTAAAAGCTAAGGTCTTTTGGATCAGCTTCCTGGAAAAGTCCATGCGGGACATTTCCAGGAGCTTCCCCTCAACCTGCCTGAATAAAAAAAAACGCACGCTGTGGTGCCTCTGCACGCCGGCACGGGAAGCCGACATGATGGACGCACCAACAGCCTAAAAACTTTAAAACTACAATAAATACAACAATAAATAAACAAATAAATAACTAAAACACCTTACATTAAACTTGTTGGAGCCCGAAGCAGCAGAGTTCAATGTATCTCTTAAAAGTTGTGTGACTCAGGATATAAAAGGATCCCGAGACAAGAAACCTCCAAGAGGCGATCGCAGTCTCAACCGTCCGACCGGACACATGATCTAAGCCAAAAAGCGATGCTGCTATGGGGCAGCGGGGAGGAAGCGGGACATGGCCACGCCCATCTCGGCTTTGGTAAGTCAGGGAGACCTGAAATGCTGGGGGATGGTAGGACCCTCCCCCGGCGAAATTTTCGGCTATTGTGGATTTTTGTCGAAAACCTTCTTTTGCCAAACCAGCACCAGGTATTGGGCCCAGTCCGAACCAAAGCAGCACAGAAAGATTCTCTGGAGTCTGACGGTCAATAATCATCCCAAAAAAGTGGAAATTTCCATCCACCTTGGCGAGGGGCCCTCAAAACGTTCGAAGGTCGTGTGGCCCAGGTTGCTAAAATGGCTATAACTCCAGAAAGGCATGAGAGCACCTCACCCAAATCGGCACGCCTATGCATGGGCTAAGTCTGTGGTCAGGAGAGAAAGGGCGCTGCGACTAGCCACTTGGTGGCGCTGTAAGGTGAAAAAAAAGGAAAAGGAAATGAAAAAGGACAACCAAACAATCATGAAAACAGCTACAGCTCGGCAACAGTCAGTCCGATCGACTTGAAAAGTGAGGTCTGTGAGAAATTTGAACTAAACCGCCCACCAGGGGCCGATTTTTCAAGAGCGCAAGTGACTTTTTTTACTTGTTTTTTTCCACACACGCACAACCCATACCAAGCATATGACGGAAGTCCTCATTCTGAACAGCTCTCTGGATCATTGAGAACCCGAAAAGTAAGCCAGAACTCACACTTTGTATAAAGAAGAATCAGGAGAGAAAACCCATCTGCTTTTTTCAACCAACACTTTCAGGGGAGAGCGCAAACGCAGTCCCCCACTACCATAAATTATGCAATCAAGATTCCCACATTTGGGGAATTCGCAGGGGTCAGCACAGCCGGAGTGCAATGGATGAGCCTCGCCCTGGGTAAATCGCCTTCTTGATCATGGTGTCTCCCCTGCCAGGTAAGTATGAAGGCCCAGGCGGCCAGTCAGAGGTACCATTTCCGTCTCTACCGTCCTCATCAACAGTGAACCCCCGCTCCTAGCAAAGGAAGGACGGCCGCCCTCCTTCCGTTACTGGCCTGCAAACTGCCAAGCGTTGGCACGAGCCGGCGCTTCCCATCCCTGGTTTTTGATCAGTGTTTCCCAAACGCGTTCCTGGAGGCCCCCCAACACTGCATAAATGTGTTCTATGTCACCTTAATCAAACACACCTGATTCAGATCATCAGCTCATTAGTAGAGACACGAAGATCAGAATCGGGTGTCATCTGTTTTAGATGACTCCCTTTAACCAAACACACCTGATTCGATGCATCAGCTCGTTAGTGAAAGACTCCAAGACCTCAGGTGGGTGCATCAGAGTAGAATTCTCAATAAAACAGCAACCATGGCATCTGCAAGGGCAGACCTCAGGGGGAGCCAGGACAAAGCCCTCATTCCTTTTTCTGTTATTCGTCACATAAGCAGCAATCCCTGAAAAGGGAAGCACACCGTTCCTGGAGACACTGCAATACCAGGCCGATGCGTGGAGTGGACAGAGCAAGCCCCGGCTCCAGCTCTGTGATCCAAAAATCAATTTAATATGTAGTCCCCAGGTAGAGGACGTATCAGATATTAAACTGATAAGAACAGAATTTTTTTTCTTTTTTTTCTTCACAATTTTACAAAATACGTAGCTTTATGCTGCACATTGTCTATTAGTATCTTACATAAAAACAAACGTACAGTACTTCTAACTTTAAAGGAATACATACCACCTCTCTACCTCTAGGTACATCTGTTCCCTCTTAACAGGTTCGTACTTCCCTCCCCATATAAATTAAAAGACCGACCTAGTCAAAATTAATTTACTTTTGGTAGGAATTGGAAAGATTAGGGCTAAGTAACTCAAACTAGACAACAGGTCTATCTTAACTACTAACCCCTTCCCCGTAATGCTAAGCTTTCTGCACTTCCAAATATTCAATTTCTTTTTCACCCTCTCAATTTTTTCCTCCCAGTTTAAGTTAGCTGAATCTTTATGATAAAATTTAACCCCCAAAATTTTGATTCCCGTAGGACACACCAAAAAACCATACCTCACCTCTTTCCTTCCTTTCCATTTTCCACAATACATTAATGTTGATTTGGCATAGTTTATGGCCGAGCCAGTAGCTGCACAATACATTCCCAATATTTGTACAATTTTCTCCAGCCCTCTATCTGTAGATATAAATACAGTTGTATCGTCTGCATACTGAGATACTTTTACCCGTTCACCCAAACCTCCTGGAATGTGTACTCCCTCAATGTGTTGCTCATTCCTTATTCTTTCTGCCAAAGGCTCTATAAACAAGACATATAACAATGGAGACAGTGGACATCCCTGCCTCACTCCACCCCTTTGTTCAATCGGCTCACTCAAAAACCCATTTATCTTCACCCTACTATATACTTTATTATATAGGACCTTTACCCATGAAATAAACCTTTCCCCAACATTCATTTTCTCTAACACTTTAAATAAAAATTCATGATTAACCCTATCAAGGCTTTCCTCCTGGTCTAGACTCAGCTTTTTTCACCCTTTCTTGTGGATTAAGGTGTATATAACCCAGAGTGCTCATAGAACCAATTTAGGCTTACCTTTCTATACACCTTCCTGTATACCAACACCAAAATCTTCTTTTTGTTATGTCCCAGAGCACCCTTAAAACTCTTTAGGCAACCATCACCACTGGTGTTTTATTTCCTTTCATGGAAGTAAGGGCTCCTGCTTTAATCTTCCTCGTCCTTAATCTCCCCTTCTATTCCCTCCTAGGTTCATCGGATTAAAGCTCTCGTTATACATCCAATTAATTCCTCAGCCCTTCCTCCCTATACTACATCTCTTTTAGAAAACAGTCCTTATATAAAAGGCACAGACAAACTTAAATATGTTTTCTTTCCCTTTAACCTCTCCTTTTCCGGACTAAACCATCAATATTTCCCCTTTTTGTTTCTGTTTTATTGTTTGAAAAAAAATACTTTAGTTACTTTTTACTCTTTTTCCCTTTTCTTCTATCTTTGCTAAAATGCGAAACCCCTTTGCTCGAGCTTTAATATAGTCACCTTAATTTTCCCTTTTATCTCCGGCAATCCTCCTCTCTATCACTCTCAAAACTCTCATATTCGACTTTGCCATGAATTTTTGTGCATGCAATCTTATTATTGTCCCTCCAGATATCCTTGCGTTCCTGTCTTCTTTTGCTGTTCTGTATATCTAATGCAAAACAAACCAGCCATTTCTATTTTCAAACACTTCACACCATTCTTAAAAGTGAGTGAGCATAAACCCCACTTGAAACTCTTGCCTAATTTGTACAAATCTTTAAATTCCTTTTAAAGATTGTCATCTCCAGTAAACTAATATAATTTTCCACACACCTTACCCTATATTTACCTCATTATTTACTATTGTGACTAACACAATTTGCGTGAATCTGAAAAACAACATGCGTGAAATACTCTAAAATACTTTTATTTCTATCCCTGTCGTTAGTAAAAAAATAGTCTAGTATACCTATATTACCCCTCATAGTTTACCCCATGTAAAACCCTGAATCGTCTTTATTACCGTTACCTCTATGCATCCTGTAAGAAATGCCTCTTTTAATTCCTTTTTGAAATAAATCCCTGGGAAAAAAGCAACTTCCACATCTTTTTTCCAAAAACTATCCAACGTTATATAACAATCTCCTCCCATTATTACACATCCTATGGTCTCCCACAAAATTGGTCAAGTTTAAGTTTTGAAAAAAAATCCATCGTTTACTTCTAACAAAGGGTACATATAAAAAAGTATAATATAATACAATAAAGCGAAATCTATACTCACCCCATCGTGCATCTAAACAATTGTACTCCCCCCTTCGGCACCCGTGATTACATAGTTTCTATCATCATAAATACAATCTCTTCTTACACACAATCACCAGTCCATCTAATGTACATTCCCAATACTCCCAATATGAAACCCCAGCCGTCCATTCTTTAGTGCAAGTTCATTGTATCATTTCTTCACCTGTTCACGATGACACTGCTTGTAGGAATGCCACCTCAAAAGTGACCATTGGATCACACGGGAAACAAAACATAGCCACCCTACGTTCCCAACCATCTTTCAGACTTCTCACACTTGAGGGATACAAATTTCAATACCGTCATTGTATGAAGATCAGTGGGTAATGTTTTACTTTTTTTTTCCATTCCTTTTCCCCTTGTCTGCCTCTTTATTGAACCCAGTGGGTCCCTATAAAAAACTCCACATCTCCCCTAGATACGGAACCACCAGGACAGCAACCTGCCTCCACACCACATCCACGCCTCCCGTCCGATGTGATAACGGAAGGCAACTATACGGGGGATCTGGGTCATCGATGACACACCCGCCATCTCAGGTAAGCGGAAGACCACTCATCATCACCGATTGATCACAGTGGCACTTTACACAACTTAATACTCGATCTTGTTTTCTTCTCGTTTCCTTCATGCCCTAATTTCCTTTTATGTGCCATCAGAGCAAACTTCCAAGACTCTTCAGCTTCCTTGCTCTTTCTCATACTTCAGTTCTCGTCACCCCAGGACGCATTGGTTTTTATTGTGCTGGAAAGGAAATCTGGAATCACTGTATCTTGTCATTCACCACCCTCCAGCTCCAGTTCTCTCCAACTCCTCAATGGCTGGATTCGTTAGCCAGCTTAGGACGAAGGCCTGAATACAACAAAACAGAGCTCCTTGACTGAAAACCTCTCTCACAACCTCATTTTTTCGGTAGTCTGTGTCTTGAACCTATATGGCTTACTTCCTCATTTGGCCGCAGTAGAAGCTCCATGGTAGGCCTGTATTTCTTTAACAACAACCCAATGGCCTAAGGTCTATTCCTTCTTCTCCGCTTTGCTGCACTGGAATACGTTTCATTTAAGTTTTGGGCATGTTTGAAGAGGATGATCAGAGCCCCACACTCTTGACACTTTAGGTTTTGGGACACTCGAAGAGCAGCATGACCCGGATCTTTACAATTCAGACATCTTATATGCATTTGGTATTCCAAGTGTCCAAATTCCTGACATCTCCTACAATATTGAGGGCTGACCGACTACATATGTATCCCCTTACCCCTGCAACTTAACAAAGTGGCCGGAGGATGATTGATAACCCTGAAACCAGCTGGGTCCCTCGTTTTAGTAACACTTGATACTGCCTTTGCCATTCCACACCCGAAATTTTCCTTCTGTCCTTGGGCCCCTAGTTTTATAACATGGTTTCGAAAAAGATTCCCCCCTTATCTTCCTGTTCTGCAAACATATTGATTTCAAAACAGGAAAATTTTTTTTCTCCCCAAAGACTGCATTCCCAAAAATTTCCCGAGGGTGCTCCCTTTCCCTTTTTTCCCCCGACTTTTCCAAAATCCCTGGAACAAAAAATTCTTCCTCGTGACATCAAAATACTGTCTTTGCCATTTCTTTGAATTCCCGAACCCCGGAGCTCATCTCAAAAATCGTGATGAATTTTTGGGGATTCCTCTTTTCTGGGTCTCTTCTTTTCCGGATCCTTCCCAGTGAGTTGTGGTTTTTTTATCCTTCTTCAAAATTCCTTCCCCCCCTTCTCACCATCTTTCTAAACTTTAGCCACCAATACGCGGTCATGCCCTTGACTTTATTTAGCCAAAACCAAGAAGGTGCTGTTATGGGGCAGCGGGGAGGAAGCGGGGGAAAGGCCATGCCCATCTCGGGTTTGGTAATTTGGAGACCTAAACGCTGGGGGGGTAACCCTCCCCCGTTGCAACGTCCCCGGCCCGCCCCGATCGGCCCGCGGGGGCTCTGCGGGGGCGAGTACGGCATCGTGTATCCCAAAGGGTTTTTTCGAGGCCCCGGCCTCTGCTCGGCCTTGGCCGAGCCGACAGCCGTTTTCGAATTGGGAGGCGCTCTGGCGAATTTTTGCTATTGGGATTTTGTCGAAACTTTCTTTGCAAACCCCCCAGGATTCGGCCCGTCCGAACCCAAAACACACAGAAAATTTTTCTGGAGTCTGACAGTCAATATCATCCAAAAAAAATGGAAAATTTCCAAACCACCTTGGTGAGGGGCCCCCCAAAAAGTTCGAAATCGTGTGGCCCCGGTTGCAAAAATGGCATAACCCAGAAATAGAACTTCCCCCAAATCGGGCCCCTTTCCCGGGGTAAATCTTGGGGCAGGGGAAAGGGCGCTGCGACTGGGCCCCTTGGGGGGCTGTAAGGGGAAAAAAAAAGGGAAAAAGGAAATGAAAAAGACAACCCAAAAAATCTGAAAACAGCTACGCTCGGCAAACGTCAGTCCAATCGACTTGTAAGCGGGAGGAGAGTCGGTGAGGAAATTGAACTAAAACCGCCCACCGGGGCCGATTTTTCAAGAGCGCAAGTTGACTTTTTTATTTTTTCACACAGGCACAACCCTACCCAAGCATATAACAGAAGTTATCCGTTGAACAGCTCTCTGGATCATGAGACCATGGAAAATGTAAGCCAGGACAAAACCGCTTTGTATTACAAAAAGGCATCAGGAGAGAAAAACCCATTGCTTTTTTCAACCAGCACTTTCGGGGGAGAGCCACGAACGCAGTCCACCACTACCACAATTATGCAGTCAAGATGACCAACATTGTGGAGAAATTCGCAGGGTCAGCATGGCCGGGGTGCGGCAAACCTCGCCCGGGGATTTATTAGGGTTTTAACGGTCCACTGCTTTTTAGCTAGATATCAGTTCAGGCGCAGGGTATTACCGGTAGTCTTTGAACACGACGGTCTGTAATAACCATTTGCTGCAGTTTAGTTTGGCG
Source organism: Cyprinus carpio (assembly GCF_018340385.1). Lineage (NCBI taxonomy): Eukaryota > Metazoa > Chordata > Actinopteri > Cypriniformes > Cyprinidae > Cyprinus > Cyprinus carpio. Next base: position 72,509 of record NW_024873160.1, on the reverse strand, counting down.
TGTTGAATTAGCCCATTACATGTATTCACAATAACCCTACATATGCATTGCCTTTCAATATTAACGGTTCTCTACTGACTTATGACTGAATCAAATAAAGACTGTCTTGGCGCCATCGAACATGACCGGGCCGAAAATTCTTTTCACTTCTGCTGCTGACTCACAGCCAAGGGACTATTTTTTTTTTTTCCATGGAAGGTTGGCTTGTTGGTGATTTTTCTTCATGAAAGTTGCATCTAATACATTTATTTTTAATTTATATGACTATGATGGTACTGCGCTTTAGAAAAGCAATAAAGGTACTGCAAGGCTTAGTGCTAGTCTCGTGAATAAGTCACGTCTGAAGAGGTTGCAAAGCGCACTCCGGTTCGCGTAGTGATTGTTCAACGGATACAGCACACCCTCTCGCTGTACGACGCAGTTCTACGACCGGACGCGAAGGTGCGACGCGGACCGTGAAATCCCAACAGCACACTGATTCCCCATCCTATTTCTTGACCTATTCCCAGCTCTTTGCAACAGTCGCTTCACCCTGTGTGTGCCGTCGCGCCGCTGGCTCCTGTTTGTGTAACTTCGGCCTAGTGAGACGACGGTGGCGTTCTAATCAATTTTACACACAAAATATACTTTAAAACAAACACCAGAGACCTTAGATACAAATTTCCTCACGTGGGTTGAGAACGCTAAACTCAACATATAAACACAAAACCATTCCTGTTTAAGAATCATCACTTACCTCCTCGGGCGATTCATGATCAGAGTCTGAGAGGCAACCCCCTTGAACCACCACTCACGCTCTCGCTCCCCAATTGGCCACAAATGCTCTTGGTTCGACTTTTCTGAGATCATCTACCTTTTCCCTGTGGATGACCTGTGACCTACTTCTTCGATTCTGAATTTTTGAGTTTGAATTTTTTGACACTGAATTTTAGAAAAACTGAATTTAAAGTTCCACTTCTTCACCCCGAAAACTTGAATTGATTTTTTTAAAACTGAATATTTGCAGTATAAGAATCTGCACCAGCTGTTTGAAAATACATGTCTATAAAATTCAGCCATAAAAAACATTTCAATTTGTTAAATTTCAAATGTTCACATCTGCTTTTAAAAAAATCAAATTCAGAAACCATTTTAAACTACCAGCCAAAAATTCAATTTTTGTTAGATTACACTTGCAAAATAATCTCAAATTTACACACCAAATTCAAATCATTTTGTCATAATATTAGCCCCATATAAAGGCAGATCCCTCTCCTCCCACCCAGCTAATGATATCTCTGGTGAGTAATAGATCCAAGGCTCTACATAACCTTCCCTTAAACCCCACAAGCTTGATCGGGTTTCACTACTACTAGGCCAATCACCTCCCGCAACCTATTTGTTAAAAAAACATTTGCTTAAAATTTATACAATCAGTTGTTAATAATAAAATTTATTGGTCCGCAATTTCATATCGTTTTATCTTTCGTTTCACCTTTCGTGTGGATTAATTGTATGTCCCCATTGCTCATAGTAGACCCAATTAGCTTACCTGTCTTATACACCTTCCCTGTATACCAACAACCAAATCTCCTTTGTGTTTGTCCCAGAAGCACCCATAAAAAACTCTTTTTAGGCATGCTTGCCACCTCCATCCCCCCTGGTGTTTTTTATTTCTCTCATGGAAGCAAGGGATGCTTTCATTTCTCCTCTCTTCCTTAATCTCACCTTCTAGTCCCTTATTCCCATCTCTAACTGTTCTTCGTACCCATAAACCTGCTCTTTATAATAAACCTCCCAATAATATAATTCCTCTCCCCTGCCTCCTATCTACCTCTCCTTTAGAAAAACAGTTCCTTATAACAGGCACACAGAAAAACTTAAATATGTTTTTTCTTTCCCTTTAACCTCACTCCTCTCCTTTTCCTGACATAACCCCACTTCAATTATTCCCCTTTTTTTGTTTCTGCTAAAAATTTTTTGGAAAACAAAAATTTAGTTACTTTTTAATTTTTCTTTTTCCTTTTCCTTCTATCTTTGCTAAAAATGCAAACCCCTTTTGCCTTGTTTAATATAGTACCTACTTTTAAATTTTCCCTTTTAATAAATCTCCGCAATTTTTCCCCGTTCCTCCTCTCTCTTCCACCTCAAAACTCCTCCATTTCTTGGTTTGCCATTATTTTTTTGCAACCTTTTATTGTCCCTCCAGATTCTCCCCGTTCTTTCCATGTCTTCTTTTTTTTTCCTTTCTTTTTCTGTATCTCTATGCAAAAACAAACCGCCCTTTCTATTTTTCAACACTCTTCCCACCATTCTAAAAGTTATACACACCCCACTTTAAACTCTTTAAACTCTTGCTATATTTCCAAAAAATCTTTTAATTCTCTTTTTTAAAGATGTCATCTTCCAGTACACCATTATTAATTTTCCAACAACTGACTTACCCATCTTTACCCCATTATTTACCATTGTGCCTAACACTACTTCGTTATCTGAACACTCAAACTGGTAAAAAGCCTTCAACTCTTTTAGTTCTAATCCCCTGTGTTGTTAAAAATAAAATAGGTCTAGCTCCACTTCTATTCGGCCCCTCATATTACCCCATGTAAAACAAAACCCTGAATCCGTCTTTTTTTTTTTTTTTATTCCCCTTGTCCCTATATGCAGCACCCCTGCAAGAAATGCTGCTTTTAATTAAATAATTTCCTTTTTTTACAATAAACTCCTCTTAGTGTCAATCCTTCCCCCATTTTTTTTTTTGTAAACTATCCAACTCCAAAGTTTTAATAAAATCTCCTCCTACCCATTATTACATCTATTGTAACATCCCAAAAAAAAAACTTGGTGGTAAGTTTTTTTAAAAACATCCAATACGTTTTACTTCTAACAAAGTGTGCATAGGCTAAAAAAGTAGTTAAATATAGTACAAAGAAAAGAAAGCGAAATCTATACTCAGCCACCCCATCGTTAAGTCATCTAAACAATTGTACTCTCCTCCGGCATCCCGTGATAAGACATAGTTCTCTAACATAAATCCATTATTCTTAAAACACAATCCCCAAGCCCCATCTAAATGGTACATTCCCAATACGGCCAATATGAAACACCCCCCAGCAGTCCATTCTTTAAGTGAAAGTCATTGTATCCCTTCTTCGATCTTTCAGATGACACTCCTCTTGTAGGAACCCAAGACCTCCAAAGGCCATTGATAACAATGAAAAAAAAAAAACCGTAGCAACCCCTCTTTCACCATCTTTCAGAGACCTCTCAACATTGAGGATTACAATTTCAATTTCGTCATTTATGGAAGATCAGCTGGAATGTTTTTACTTTTTTTTTTCCATTTCCTTTCCCCTTGTCCTGTCCTCTTCTGAACCCCCAGTGGTCCCCTATAAAAACTCCACATAATCTTCCCCTCGATGGGTAACCCCCAGACCAACCCGCCTCCAAAACCCTCCCCTCCTCCTCCGTTTTGATAAAGGAGGGACTAGGGGGATTAGGCATCTGACACACCCGCATCTAGGTAACCCCGAAGCCCCCTCTATCCATCCATGATCCATGCACAAAACAAAAATTTAAATATTTTACTTTTTTTTTCTTCCTCTTTTCCTTTAATTTCTTTTATTTCCCCTAAGACAAACTCCCAAGCTCTTCAGCTCCTTCCCTTTTCACCCAGTTCTGTCACCCCAGGAAGTTTGGTTTTTGCGGGAAGGTATCGGGAACACTGTATTTTTTTAATTACCACCCCTCTCCTTTTTCCCCGGTCCCAATGGCTGGTTCTTAGTCGGGCTAGGCGAGGCCTAAAAACAGAGCCCCTTTTGCTGAAACCTCCTCCACCCCCTTTATTTCTGTATCGTGGGGTGAACCTATATGGCTTACTCCTTTTTTCCCCCAAGAGAAGCCCCAGGGGTATCCCTGATTTCCCTTTATAACAACCCAAGGGGCCCTAGGTCTTTTCCTTCCCTTTTGGGCCATGGCATACTTTTCTTTTTCCCGTTTTTGGGTGTCTTAAAGGGGACAGACCCCACACTCTTTGCCATTTGGGTTTGGGACCCCCGAGCGCATGCCCCCGATCTTTAAAATTTAGACATTTTATATTGCATGGTTTTCCGTGCCCAAAAACCTGACTCCCCTACAATTGAGGCGACCAGAAATACAAAGACCCCCTTACCCCCTGCAATTTTTAAAAACTGGGGGAGGAGATGATAACCCTAAAAACCCAGCGGGGCCCTCATTGGAAAAATTGATACTCCCTTTGTCCTTTCCACACCCCGAATCTGTTCTTCTGACCTTCCCGTAAATTTTATTATAACCGGTTTCGAAGAAAAGATTCCACCTCTTCATTTTCCATTTTCATGTAAAAACTATGTTGTCAAAATCGGAAATTTTTTTTCCCCCCAAAAGCGCATTCTAAAATCCGGGGATGCCCCCCTTCCTTTTTTTGAATTTTTCAAAATCCCGGAAAAAAAATATGTCTTTATCGGAAAATCAAAAACTGTCTTGCCATTTTTTTTAAATTCAAGAATCCCCCGGGGCTCAATCTTCAACAAATCGTTTAAATTTTGGGGGAATCCCCTCTTTGGATCTCTTTTTCTTGGATCCTTCCCGTAGGTCTCGTCGTGTTTTTACCCTTCTCAAAAAAATTCCTTCCGCCATCTCTTCACCACTCTTTCTCAAACTTTAGCCACCAAGTACTGCGGGATGCCACTTTCATTGATTTAGCCAAAAGGCCAAGAAGCGAGCGCTAGGGGCAGCGGGGAGGACGGGGGCTGGCCATGCCCATCTGGCTTTTGGGAAATCAGGGAGACCTGAAACGCGGGGGATGGTTTTGGGCCCTCCCCCGTCGCAAAAGTCACCCAGTCGCCCCGATCGGCCCCGCGGTGGCTTCTGCGGCGGAATTCGGCATGCTGTAACTCCCCAAGGTTTTTCGCGGCCCGGGGCCCCCATGTCATCGGAATCCTTGGGTCGACCGAAAAGAGGGAGGTCTCGAATTGGGGGAGGTCACTCTGGCGACATTTTGGCTATGGGATTTGTCGAAAATTTTTGCAAACCAGCACCGGTTCCCCAGCCAACCAAAGCATCACAGAAAATTCCTCTCTGGAGTCTGACCGAGTCAATATCATCGCAAAAAAGTGGATTTCCAGATCCACCTTGGTGAGGGGCCCTCAAACGTTCGAGGTCCCGTGTGGCCCAGGTTGCAAAAATGGCATAACTCCAGATAATTAGATCACTTCACCCAAATACGGCACAGCGCTGCACGGCTAGTCTTGGTCCAGGCGAAAGGGCGGCTGCGACTGCCACATTGGTGGTTCTGTATGTGAAAAAAAAGGAAAAGGAAATGAAAAAGACAACCCAAACAATCATGAAAACAGCCTACAGCTCGGCAACAGTCCATCCATCGACTTGAAGAGGGAGGGTCTGTGAAGAAGTTGAACTAAACCGCACCACCAGGGCCGATTTTTCAAGAGCGCAAAGTGACTTTTGTTTTATGTTCACACAGGCACAAACCCATACCTTCCAAGCATATAACAGAAGGTCGTCCTTCCTGGAACAGAACAGCATCTCTGGATCATTGAGAACCTGGAAAAGTAGGAGCCACTCGGAAACAAACGCCTTTGTAGTACAAAGGATCAGGAAGAAAACCCATCTGGCTTTTCAACCAGCACTTTCAGGTGCAGACTAACGCATCCCCACTACCCCTAAATTATGCAGTCAAGATTCCCTCCACATTTGGGAATTCGCAGGGGTCCCAGCCATGCCGGATGCCCTGCCAAGCCTCGCCCGGGGTGACCGCCTTCTTTGAGCATGGTGTCTGCCCCTAGCCAGGTAAGCATGAAGGCCCACGGCAGCCAGTCAGGGAGGTACCATTTCCGCCTCTACCGCCCCTTATCAATCCAGAACCCCCCTCGCCTTCCTATCAAAGGAATGATCTGCTTTTCTTCCGCTACCGGCCTGCAAACTGCCTGGCCGCTAAAACGAGCCGGACGCTTCCAACCCTGGTTTTAGATCGTTTTTCCCCCACCGCGCTCCTTGAGGCCCCCCAACCTCAGCGCATGAATGTTGTTCTATGTCAACCTAATCAAACACACCGGATTTAGATCATCATCTCATAGTTCGAGGACTTCGAAGATCTGAATCGGGTGTCTCAGACAAAGGGTCTCATCTTTTAGATGAGATCCCTTTAACCAAACACACCTGAGTCGGATTGCTCAGCTCGTTAGTGAAAGACTACCATACCTCAGGTGTGTGCATCAGATTAGATTACTCAATAAAAACAATCAACCACGGGCATCTCCTGCCAAAGGTATGGCCGACCTCAGTGCGGGAGCCAGTGACAAAGTCCTAATTCCTTTTTCTGTTATTTCGGCACAATAAGCAGCAATCCTGAATTAAAGGGGAAGCACAAAGAAACCGGTCCTGGAGACAACTTCATACCAGTGCCGATGCGGTGGAGTGGCCATAAGCAAAAATCCAAAATTAATCCAAAAATCATTTTATATGTATTCCCCCGGGTAGGGGACGTTAAAAACAAATCAGATATTAAACTGCTAAGAACATATTTTTTTTGCTTGTTCCATAGTTTTTATTGTCACCAGTTTCATTAAAGCCATATTAGGTACCACATTAAGGTACCTTTCATTTAAGAGACACAAAGCAAAAGAAATCAATTTGGGTCAAGAAGTGAAGTAATACAATTGTTGAATGTCATCAGAGTCTGTTGGTGATAAAACAATATTTTCAAAGGTACAATTTTTGTAAATTAAAAAAGACAATCAATGAAAGGTAAAAACCAATAAGACAACAAAGTTTAAAAGAAGGGTAATGAGTAGGTAGAAAGAACATAAAACATGTGTCCATTAAACACCACTTTAAAAGCTCTCTCTGTATATGGGTATAGGAACGGGTGTGGTCCTTATAAACATTTTTTTCATACACCCACAGCGCGCCAAAAACCCTTCCCAATGACCCTCTTAAAAAACCGAGGCAACCAGCTTCCTCCCCACACATTATGGGTATCGGAACAATCTACGGGCCGTCCGGGCCTCGTGGCCATGGGAAACCGTTCATTGTTAAGCTCTGGGTCCACAACGTAACGAAATGGTCGACATGCCTGGTAACTCCTGCAGCCTTGATTTTGCCACTGTACGATGGCGTTGGAGGGGGGACCCCTGCATGCGGCTTCCCTACCAGAAGGTTTCTGGAGGTCCAAATGGCGTCTTGGATGCAGTTGAGGGTGGAGCAACCATTTTGGTTGTGCCTGTTGTACGGGGCATTGTCTTCCTGGCTAAACCCACCTATGAACATCAGGTAGGTCTGGCACCCCCGCCTGCTGGAAGGTACGGGTAATTGCTGGGAACGCAGCCTGTTCCGGCCCACAATGTCCCTTCATGGCACTGCAACTCCAAGAGGTGCGTTTTTTGGGTTGCCTCACGGTCCTCTGGTGCCCACAAACCCCGGCGTGGAGCCAAGATGGTGGAAATCTTCTTGACATGCCTCTCTTGAGTGCATTCCGGCCCTTACGGGAGGGATCTCGTTGGGACAATAATCCACGCCAATCACGGGTGTCGGTTTATGACGAGCTCCTGGGTGGGCCCACACTGTGCCAAACTTTGGGCGGGCTTCAACCATGTGAGCACGTGTGCACTGAAACACCCACTGGTTCCTCGTTTCCTAGCAACAAGATATGATAGCGCAGTGATTAGTGTAAAAACTGTCTCACTTTCTTTCTCTACAACTTAAAATCTTTAAAACGAACTTTTGTTATGAACATTGTATGCAGGGGGTTGATCGAACGCAAGGGGATGTGGGCAACGTCTACTGATTAAAATTAAGGGATTCTTAAAAGACCCCTCCAAATCGAGTCATTGCCTGTGCTGTTTTTGTTCCTTGTCTTGATTGGGTCAGAGCGTAACTTCTATCTGGTGCTGTATATTTGGCCCTAAAAACAAAGAACTGTGGTACGCCTTTTCCTCCGCTTTTTGGTTGCTTTTTTTGACTGTTGTCTCTTTTTAACCTCTCCCACTTCGACCCACATAAGAAAGTAAAAGATGGCTCGTTCCCTGAAATAGAGAAAAGATCAGGGGGGAAAAAACCATAACATAATACCAAACAAGGGTAAAATCACTTGCTTTTATGATAAAAACTTTTCCGTCAAGGCAATTTGTCTCATCCCGCAGAGCAATTTATTTCCTTAACTTTCCTAACAATTTTTCATCATGCCAATTTCCACATCCCACCCCCCTCTCTGGTCCATTTAACCCCCATATTTTTAAATTTTGTGTTTTGAGGTTAAGATTTATCCATCGTCTTGCTAGGTTTCCCATGAACATAAAACTGTGCCTGGGTTTTGTCTCTGTTTTAATCTGGCTCCAGATGCCTTCCCAAACCATTCTGTTGAAGATCCATAGTCCTCTCTGTATGGCATAAAACATACGCGTACAACAGAAAGATTCACGTCGTCCAATATATAAAACAGCTCCTTGGCAGTCAGTCCCCCAGTCCCAGGTAAGGGTCAGTCCATTAATCCATTGATCCCTTCTCAAGACTCCTGTTCTAGAGGTTCCCAATGCAAGCCACATATAGAAGAGGAGATAACGGACAGCCCTAGACGGACCTCCACTGCGTCATATTTAATGCTTTTGAAAGATTCCTCATTAACTAAGATTCTGCTGGTTTATCCCCTATACAAGCAAATCCCACCTAAGCTAAAAAATCTTCCAGAAAAACCTCCATTATTTCCAAAACTTAAGAAACAAGTGAATGGTGCGCGAAATGACTCGATCGAATGCTTTTTTCAAATCAATCTAAATGTTATCCACTATCAACCGAATATTTCGTCCTCCTCACATAACAGATAGCAGCATCTTTATCTGAACGCACGAGGCTGTCCGTGATCCTTCCTTCCTGGGAGCTGCATCAGGCATAGTATCTGGGTGGATTTTTAACGGTTCTTCTAAAACTGCTGACATCCTGTCCTGAGTAAAAGTTTCTACCTAAAAGTTTACACCCCAAAGTTTAAAAAGGGTTATGGGCCGCCAATTTTTCAATGTTTGTCTTGTCATCTTTTTTGTGTAATAATGGTCATTATCCCATCCTAAAAAACTGTCCGGGAGTCGATCGAGGTTGTCAAAGTCATTAAAAACTGCCAATAAAGTCTTGTCTTTAAAATGTCCCAAAAATGTCAAATAAAATTCTAAAGGAAGACCATCAGCTCCAGGAGACTTACCCCCTGTTTTTTTTTTTGAATTTTTTTGATACTTTTATCCATCTCAAGAAAGTTAAAATCGTTTATTAAAAATTAAAATACCACTATCTTTTACTGTTTTGTCCACGAGAAGGTTAGAATTTCATTTAAAATGCTATGATCGCTGTTCTTTTTCCTCATACAGCTTCTCATAGAAGTTCTCAACTACTGTGTAAAATGTCTTTTTATATCTGTTTTAATGTCTTCTCTTTATCTTTCAAACTTACCATCATCGTCCACCTCTTTTTAACAATTTTTCTTAAAGAAATACCTTGTACATTTCTCTCTCCCTCCTCTATTTCATTTCCCTCTCTTTACTCCTCAGAATAACTCCTCTGCTTTTAACCTCAGCCAATTCCAACATTTCTTTTTTTACTTCTTTAATATTCATCAGCGAAATCAAAACCTTGATTGTGTGAAAGATAAAAGTAACGTTAATAAACTTGCTTTTGCAGGTCCCATCATTTTTCCTCTTTTCTTTTTCTTTTCTTTTTCCCGCCCCCCAGCTAAAAAACTCTTGATTCCTTCCTTCCTTGCCTTCCCACATCTCCCACCACTGTGCTCGTGAATCAACAAAAGTCTTTAAAGTTCCTCCATTTGTTATACTGCTCTCTATATTCTTTCACTATATATATCCTGATCCTCTAACACGGGAGCAGTTTAACTTCCAAAGAACATCTTGCCTGTAGTCAAACAAGGGAAGTGTAGAGGGCAAGAAATGCATAGTGTGGTCAATGAAAAGAAAAGGGGGGTTTGATCTAGCATCCATTAACGACCAGTCCTCTGATAAAAATATAATCATGCGGGAAGCTCTCTTCCCACACACACTGAACCAGGTGTAGCCCGCATTATTTAGATGCATGGATTTACAAACATTCCGTACATTCTAAAATCTTTGTTATGTTTTTCAATAAAATTGTCGTTTTGTCCTCTTTAAAATCTTTCTCTGCCCTTTCCATCTTTCTCTTGTATAATACAAATTTAAAATCACCTGCAAAATCAGGGCATCTTGCCAGCATATGTGACCTGCATATTCTTTTAAAAGGACTTATACCTGTCATTTTTTATCTGGATATCCATAATATTTAAGACATTAAAACCCTTCCTAAAAAAGACAAATTAAGTAAATGCTTGTATCCTCTCTTACCACCAGTGCTCCCCTTCACCAGGTTTGAGGATTTTTTATCAAAAATGGCCCACTCCATCTGCTTTTTATTGTTTGATCCACTCCAAATGGAGGTCCGTGTGGCATTTGTCTCCCACTTCTTATAATTGGTTAAAAAGTGGAGAGAACATTCCTTGCAGTAAAAAAAAAAATCTCAGGAAGAGACTGTACTTAAAAAGGATACAAATGTTCTTGTGCTCGTATTTGTGACCATACCCTTCTCACATTTAAAGTTGAGATTGTGGATTGCCATGAGCTGTGCATATATAAAAGGGTATATAAAAAAACATAAAAAATCATTAGTACATAAAAGAATAAATAATAAAATGAACAGGTAAAACCTTAAGGGACTATAGACATTTATTCTAAAAAATAAATCCATTTCTTGTAAGTCAAGTCAGCCCTTCCTTTATTCCTATAAGGGAGGAATCTGGAAATTTGTGCCTGTCTTTTTCTGCTAAGGGCAGCTCTGGGAGGTTAAATAAAAGGAATACAAACTTTGTAAAAAACAAACAAACGATAAAACCATTGTGTTTTGCCTGTTTTTAAAAGTCCATGTTTATGGTGTGTTTAAAAGGTGTGATTGTTCTTTTAATTTGTTAAAATACAAATTAAAAAGGACAAGCAAGCATCATATTTCTTTCAATAAAACCAATTCCATTGATAAAACACAATAAAAACACCAATTAAAAGTCTTCTGTTGTGCAAGACCGGGGGTGAGTCCTTATCAAGTAGGTCTTCACCCCACTCTCCAAAACAGGCACACGAGATGCCACTTTGTCTGCTCAGCGGAGATCCCCTCTCCTCCGGCCCGCTGGCCCGCTGTTCCCGTAGCCAGATTGGTGAGGGTGCATCTACGGGCAGCCAGGGTCGGTGCCTGCCGGGACCCTCTCCGTGTGACCCCGGCCCCCCCGTCCGAATATCGTCGTCCGGTACCCCTGCAGCATTGATGTTACCTTTAGCTCGCATGCATGGAGGGTTACCGTAACGCGCTTCCCCACCAGCAGGTTTCTGGTGGCCCAGATGGCATCCTTGATGACGTTGAGGGTGAGCCAGAGCGAGGTAAATTCCTGTGCCGACAAGTCCTTCAAGCCCCGGCCCACCCCAAGGATGGCGAGCTGGTACCCGAAATGGGCCCCACCCGCTGGTAGGCACGGGAAATACAGGGGGCCGGTTCTGGCCCACAGGTCCCGCGCAGTGCTGCACTCCCAGAGCAGGTGGTGGACGGTCTCCGGGGAATTGCAACCGGACCGAGGGCAGATGGGGTTTTTGGCCATGCCTCTGGAGTGCATAACCGCCCTGACCGGGAGGATCTCATGAGCCACCATCCACGATAAGTCCTTGTGCCTGTTCTGGAGAGCGGGGTGAGCCGCATTCCGCCAAACTTGTTTGGCCTCACTTAGTGTGAGGCCCGGAATTGGACTCACCAGTTCCCGGTCCTGCACAACAGAGATAAGAGACTTGTGATTAGTTAAAATGGTGACATCATGCTGTTCTAAAAGATATTTCTTTAAAAACTTTTTGATAAAACTATACTCTTTAGGTAGGTTAAAAGACACTGGGCATTTCAGGTCTACTGGTAAAATCTTTAGGGTTCTGAGGTAGGACCCCATCCAGAATCTGGTCATAGCTGCTGTCTTGTTTTCGCTGGATGGGGTCACTGCATATCTGATATGAAGAGAGGTAAAACGGCTGCCTAAAAACAGGTGGGGGTCTGGGAGTCCTTTCCCCCCATTCTCTGGTCTTCTTTTGACAACTTCCCTCTTAAGGCGCTCCCACTTAGACCCCCACAGGAAGTAAAAAACCGTCCTCTCCAACCTCGCCAAGAATTTCCGTGGGGGGCTAAAAACAGAAGAGACAAGTAAAATCAACGGTAAAATCACGGATTTAAAAATTAAAACCTTGCCTTCAAACGTCATCTGTCTCAGTCCCCAAAACCCCAGTCTTTGCCTAGCTTTCCCTAAAATGTCAGTCCAGTTTCCCCGTCCTCCACCCTCTTTGTCAAACTTCACTCCTAAAATTTTAAAATCATTCTCTTTAAAAGCTAAATCAAGTCCACCTGTGTCTATGTCTCCCCACGGCCCGAAGAGCTGGGCCTCGGACTTGTTTCTGTTGAGCTTAGCGCCCGAGGCCCGACCGTACCAGTCAGTCAAGTCCATTGCTCTTCGTATAGATAAAACGTCCGTGGCTAAAAGAGTTACGTCGTCCATGTATAAAACACAGGTCGCCGTCAGTCCTCCCGTCCCAGGCAGGTCTAGTCCTTTAATCCATTTGTCCCTTCTCAAGATCTGTGCCAGTGGCTCAACACAAACTACGTACAGGAGGGGAGATAACGGACACCCCTGTCGGACGCCGCTGTGGATATTCACATTTTTTGATAGATGCCCGTTAACTAAAATTCTGCTAACCAGACGGTTGTATAGCAGTCCCACCCAAGCTATAAACCTCCCTGGGAACCCCATTTTTTCCAGTATCTTGAAAAGGAACTGGTGCGAGATGCGGTCGAATGCTTTTTCAAAATCTAAATTTAGGACTACTAGCCGAATGTTTCTGTCTCTCGCGTAACAGATGGCGTCTCTGATCAGTATCAAGCTGTCCGTGATCTTCCTCCCAGGCACAGAACATGCTTGATCCGGGTGGATCACGTCCTTTAAAACGGTCGACATACGCATAGATAAAATTTTGCTAAATATTTTGCAGTCAAAGTTTAAAAGCGTAATTGGTCGCCAATTCTGTAAGTCAGTCTTGTCTCCTTTTTTGTATAAAAGTGACACTATCCCTATTCTAAAGCTGTCAGGAAGTCTGTCTAGAGTCTCAAATTCTTTAAAAACAGTCAGTAAGTCATGTGCTAAAATATCCCAAAATGTCGAATAAAACTCTAGAGGAAGACCGTCTACTCCAGGGGACTTTCCTCGTTTAAAACTTTTAAGAGCTTTTTGCATTTCTAAAATTGTAAAATCTTGGGATAAAATAGTGCATTCACTGTCGACTTTTCTTTCTAAAAAATCTAAGACTTCTCCTAATGTGTTGGTGTGTACTTCTTTTTCATTGTATAAATTTTCATAAAAAGATTCAGTTTCCTTTAAAATATCTTGCGTTGTGCGAGCTTCCCTCCCTCTACTTTTTAAAACAGTAATTGCCCCACCCCGTGAAATGATCTTTTTAAAAAAATACCTAGTACATTTTTCACCTTCCTCTATCTCCTTCTCCCTGCTCCTTAAAATAACACCTTTACTTTGTATCTCGAATAACACTGACATCTCTTCCTTAACTTTTTTAATATCTTCATTAAAATCAAAACCATTGTTTAAAAGGTTAAAATACCTCTGTAGTCGTTTTTGCAGCCCCATCATGCGTCGCGTTAACCTATTCTTTTTTTCCTTACCTATTCCCCTAAAAAATTGTCTCGTCCGTTCCTTCACCATCTCCCACCACTGTGCGCGTGAGTCGTAAAAGTCTTGGAGGGTCTGCCATTGGCTGAACTGCTCCCTATACTTCCTAACTACTTCCTTATCTTCCAAAAGGGAGCAGTTCAGCTTCCACAGCCCTCTACCTACTGTCACACCAGTGGGGAGTGAAAGGGTGCACGACAGCATCATGTGGTCCGAAAAAAAGGAGGGGGTCAATGTAGCATCGGTTGGCGGGCAGTCACGTGTAAAAACATAGTCAATGCGAGAGGCTCTGGTGCCATCACCACTGAACCAGGTGAAGCCCTCCTCTCTCTGATGCATTGCTTTAAAACAGTCGACTAATTTAAAATCTCTAACTAAGCCCTGCAATAAAACCGATGTCTTGTCAACTTTAAAATCCTCTCCTATCCTCTTCCTATCCTTTTTCGATAAAACACAATTAAAATCCCCTGCCACCACTAGGGGGGCCCTACCTAGCATGTGGGGCTGCAAATCTTCTAAAAGTTCATACCTATCATTTTTTCCAGTATACCCGTACACATTAAGAATGTTAAAATCTTTGTCTAAAACAGTCAGATTGACTAAAATTGCCCGTCCGTCTCTTACCACCGTGCTTCCCTTCACCAAAATATGTGGGTTACCTATTAAAATTGCGACTCCATCATTTTTATTGTCATTGGAGCCACTCCAAATGGAGGGCCCCAGGGTCCACATTTCTTCCCACTTCCTATAACTTTTTAAAAAAGGCAGAGAACACTCTTGCAGTAAAAAGACATCTGATTTAACAGTTTCTAAAAAGGATAAAATGCTCTGTGCTCGCAAGTGGGATCTCACACTTCTCACATTGATGGTAGAGATAGTGAGAGCCATGAGCAGTAGGGTAAAAAAGATATGAACCATAAAAGAAGACATTTAAAATAAGGAAACTACAGAGGTGTAATTAAAATCAGAGTGTATCTTGTGGCACTTGCTCCTCCTTTGTCCCAAGCAAATTGGGATCTGGAGGAAAAATGCTCGACCCTTCAGGAGCCGCAGAGAGAAACTCTTGCGGCTCCCTTGGTGACGATGTTCTTAGCTTGATATGCAGAAAAGAAACTTCATTTGGAGATTCGGCTGGCCACATACGGTCTAGATCTTCCATTGAGGAACTATCTAGCCGATGTAATGCCTTTAACCTTTTCTCCTCTATTTCAGATAGAGGAGATCTCGCAGCTCTTTTCTGCACTTGAGCATTCGGGAGTGAACAATCAGTTTCACTCTCACTAGTTGCAACACTCACCTCCGAGACAGTTTCGAGGGAGGAAGCCGTTTCCTCCTCTCCATCTTCCATTTTGTTTCCCTTCTCTAGCTGTTTGGGAGTGGCTTCCTCCCTCTGTGCCGGTAACTCCGCCTCCGTGGCCGCCCCACTTCCTTTCTCTTGCCCAATCCCTGAGGATGGCGGGAAATTTGAATTTCCCGCCAAAACCTCAGGGCCCGCCTCTTCTCTTTGTTTGATAGTTTGCGCTTCCGGTGGGGCGGCCATTTTGTTGCCTTTCAGTTTGTTGGCAAAACTCTTGGGGCAATCTCTATAGAGATGATTTGTGTCACCACAAAGATTACACCGTCTGCCAATGGTACATTCTTCAAAGACATGTCCAATTCCTCTACACTTCCCACATATTAACTCCTGACATGCATCTGCTAAGTGCCCCATTTTCCCACATTTTCTACATAATTTTGGCATTCCTTGGTAGTGAATGTAGCCTCTGTTCTCACCCAACACAATCATTGACGGCAGATGCTTCAGGCCCAGGTAGCTCCCGGCGTCTTCCCATTGTTTAATGGGAATTCTCCAGGAGCAATTCCAGATGCCATCTTCATCTACAACTTTGACTGGTTGACCCCGAACAGTGCAATATCTGCCCAACCAGACACAAATGTCGTCCCCACTCACTGTTTCATTAAACATTCTGACAATAACAGTTTTAAATGAATTATCTGAAAGTTTTTCCACAGTGAACATGGAGAAAAGGGCCTTAACTGCATCAAACCTATGCCAGAAATCATTTAACAGGGCAGCAGTCTTAAAACTTAAATCAAAACCTTTGTTCTGGGGAAGTGCTACAATACAATTTAACTCTTCCGGTTTAAAATTTAAGGTTTTCTGGATCAGCTTCCTGGAGAAGTCAAGACGTGACATCCCCAGGAGCTTACCATCAACCTCTTTAAAAACAAAACGCACGCTGTGGTGCCTCCGCACGCCGGCACGAGCAGCCGACATGGTGGAGGCACCACCAGCACTTAAAAGCAAAAAACTTAAAACTTAACAAATAAATAGATAATAAATAGATAGATAAATAAATAAATAAATAAATAACTTACCTTAAAACCAAAAGATTCCTTGGAAACCAAGTTGTCCAGATAAAAGGCGCAGCCAATGTACCTCCTGAAAGTTGGGACTCAAGCCACTGAATGACCAAAGCCAAGAAACCTCCAAGAGGCGATCGCAGTCTTAGCCAAAAGGCCGAGAAGCGATGCCGCAATGGCGCAGCGGGGAGGAAGCGGGACATGGCCACGCCCATCTCGGCTTTGGTAAGTCAGGGAGACCTGAAACGCTGGGGGACGGTAGGACCCTCCCCCGTCTGCAACGTCACCGAGCCTCGCCCCGATCGGCCCGACGGTGGCTCTGCTGCGGCGGAGAGTACGGCATCGCTCGTAACTCCCAAACGGTTCGTCGCAAGAGCCACGTGCCTCATGTCATCGGAATCCTTGGCTCGAGCCGAACGAGAGGCAGGTCTCGAATTGGCAGGTCGCTCTGGCGAAATTTTCGGCTATTTTGGATTTTGTCGAAAACCTTCTTTTGCAAACCGGCACCAGGTATTTGGCCCAGTCCGAACCAAAGCAGCACAGAAAGATTCTCTGGAGTCTGACGGTCAATAATCATCCAAAAAAAGTGGAAATTTCCATCCACCTTGGCGAGGGGCCCTCAAAACGTTCGAAGGTCGTGTGGCCCAGGTTGCTAAAATGGCTATAACTCCAGAGAGGAATGAGATCACGTCACCCAAATCGGCACGCCTATGCACGGGCTCAGTCTGTGGTCAGGAGAAAAAAGGGTGCTGAGTCTGGCCACTTGGTGGCGCTGCAAGGTGAAAAAAAAATGAAAAGGAATGAAAAAGCACAACCAAACAATCATGAAAACAGCTACAGCTCGGCAGCAGTCAGTCCGATCGACTTGAAAAGTGAGGTCTGTGAGAAATTTGAACCCACCAGGGGCCGATTTTTCAAGAGCGCAAGTGACTTTTTTTTTTTTTTTTTTTTTTCTCTCACACATGCACAACCCATATCAAGCATAGGACGGAAGTCCTCATTCTGAACAGCTCTCTGGATCATTGAGAAGCCAAAAATGTAAGCGAGAACAAACGCTTTGTATAAAAAAAGATCAGGAGAAAAAACCCATCTGCTTTTTTCAACCAGCACTTTCAGGGGAGAGCGCGAACGCAGTCCCCCACTACCATAAATTATGCAGTCGAGATTCCCACATTTGGGGAATTCGCAGGGGTCAGCACTGCCGGAGTGCAATGGACGAGCCTCGCCCTGGGTGAACCGCCTTCTTGATCATGGTGTCTCCCCTGCCAGGTAAGTATGAAGGCCCAGGCGGCCAGTCAGAGGTACCATTTCCGTCTCTACCGTCCTCATCAACGGTGAACCCCCGCCACTAGCAAAGGAAGGACGGCTGCCTTCCGTTACTGGCCCGCAAACTGCCAAGCGTTGGCACGAGCCGACGCTTCCCAACCCTGGTTTTAGATCAGTGGTTTCCCAACCGCGTTCCTGGAGGCCCCCCAACACTGCATGAATGTGTTCTATGTCACCTTAATCAAACACACCTGATTCAGATCATCAGCTCATTAGTAGAGACTCGAAGATCTGAATCGGGTGTCTCAGACAAAGGGTCTCATATGTTTTAGATGACTCCCTTTAACCAAACACACCTGATTCGATGCATCAGCTCGTTAGTGAAAGACTCCAAGGCCTCAGGTGGATGCATCCGAGGAGAATTCTCAATAAAACAGCAACCACGGCATCTGCAAGAGCAGACCTCAGGGGGAGCCAAGACAAAGCCCTCATTCCCTTTTTCTGTTATTCATCACAATAAGCAGCAATCCCTGAAAAGGGAAGCACACCGTTCCTGGAGACACTGCAATACCAGGCCGATGCGTGGAGTGGACAGAGCAAGCCCCGGCTCCAGCTCCGTGACCCAAAAATCAATTTAATATGTAGTCCCCGGGTAGGGGACGACGTATCAGATATTAAACTGATAAGAACAGATACTACACTTGATCTTAGCCAAAAGGCCGAGAAGCGATGCTGCAATGGTGCAGCGGGGAGGAAGCGGGACATGGCCACGCCCATCTCGGCTTTGGTAAGTCAGGGAGACCTGAAACGCTGGGGGACGGTAGGACCCTCCCCGTCTGCAACGCCACCGAGCCTCGCCCCGATCGGCCCGACGGTGGCTCTGCTGCGGCGGAGAGTACGGCATCGCTCGTAACTCCCAAACGGTTCGTCGCAGAGCCACGTGCCTCATGTCATCGGAATCCTTGGCTCGAGCCGAACGAGAGGCAGGTCTCGAATTGGCAGGTCGCTCTGGCGAAATTTTCGGCTATTTTGGATTTTGTCGAAAACCTTCTTTTGCAAACCGGCACCAGGTATTTGGCCCAGTCCGAACCAAAGCAGCACAGAAAGATTCTCTGGAGTCTGACGGTCAATAATCATCCAAAAAAAGTGGAAATTTCCATCCACCTTGGCGAGGGGGCCTCAAAACGTTCGAAGGTCGTGTGTGGCCCAGGTTGCTAAAATGGCTATAACTCCAGAGAGGAATGAGATCACTTCACCCAAAACTCGGCACGCCTATGCGCGGGCTCAGTCTGTGGTCAGGAGAAAAAGGGGTGCTGTGACTGGCCACTTGGTGGCGCTGTAAGGTGAAAAAAAAAATGAAAAGGAAATGAAAAAGGACAACCAAACAATCATGAAAACAGCTACAGCTCGGCAGCAGTCAGTCCGATCGACTTGAAAAGTGAGGTCTGTGAGAAATTTGAACCCACCAGGGGCCGATTTTTCAAGAGCGCAAGTGACTCTTTTTTTTTTTTTTTTTTCTTTTTTTTTCTCACACACACAACCACAACCCATACCAAGCATAGGACGGAAGTCCTCATTCTGAACAGCTCTCTGGATCATTGAGAAGCCCGAAAAGTAAGCGAGAACAAACGCTTTGTATAAAAAAAGATCAGGAGAAAAAACCCATCTGCTTTTTTCAACCAGCACTTTCAGGGGAGAGCGCGAACGCAGTCCCCCACTACCATAAATTATGCAGTCGAGATTCCCACATTTGGGGAATTCGCAGGGGTCAGCACGGCCGGAGTGCAATGGACGAGCCTCGCCCTGGGTGAACCGCCTTCTTGATCATGGTGTCTCCCCTGCCAGGTAAGTATGAAGGCCCAGGCGGCCAGTCAGAGGTACCATTTCCGTCTCTACCGTCCTCATCAACGGTGACCCCCCGCCCCTAGCAAAGGAAGGACGGCTGCCTTCCGTTACTGGCCTGCAAACTGCCAAGCGTTGGCACGAGCCGACGCTTCCCAACCCTGGTTTTAGATCAGTGTTTCCCAACCGCGTTCCTGGAGGCCCCCCAACACTGCATGAATGTGTTCTATGTCACCTTAATCAAACACACCTGATTCAGATCATCAGCTCATTAGTAGAGACTCGAAGATCTGAATCGGGTGTCTCAGACAAAGGGTCTCATATGTTTTAGATGACTCCCTTTAACCAAACACACCTGACTCGATGCATCAGCTCGTTAGTGAAAGACTCCAAGACCTCAGGTGGATGCATCCGAGGAGAACTCTCAATAAACAGCAACCACGGCATCTGCAAGAGCAGACATCAGGGGGAGCCAAGACAAAGCCCTCATTCCTTTTTTTCTGTTATTCATCACAATAAGCAGCAATCCCTGAAAAGGGAAGCACACCGTTCCTGGAGACACTGCAATACCAGGCCGATGCGTGGAGTGGACAGAGCAAGCCCCGGCTCCAGCTCCGTGATCCAAAAATCAATTTAATATGTAGTCCCCGGGTAGGAGACGTATCAGATATTAAACTGATAAGAACAGATTTTTTTTTTTTTTTTTTTTTTTTTTTTTTTTTTATTAACACCAAAACCATTCTTTACAATGAAATCACTGTACAATAATACAACATAAATCCTCTTTCAGCATTCCATCATACTCTTCAAAAATCAAAAGTCAAATGTACATGAAGTTTCAAAATCAACCACCCACATTTTACAGAAGCACATGTCCTAAAAAAGAAAACCAGAAAATACAGTCATTCCCTCTACCCCACCCCAACCTTCTGCAGCCCTCTCCATACCCTTCTGGTCACCTCATCCCCAAAACACGTTCTGAACGCTTTAACCTCTGCCGACATTTTCCCAAGCAGTTGTAAAAATAATCTTTCAGGTTCCAAACGAGGAATCTGTTTTCTCAAACACATTGTTCTCCATTCCCACAGAACATGCTTCCCCTCTGAGATCGTACTCCATATGACTCTCCTTCGTTGTGCTTCAAAAACATCCAAACCCAGCCCGTACAACACTAAGTCCCTTGTAATAATTGGCCCCCTCCACCTCTCCCACCACAACATGACAGACCTCCAGAGCTCTGCAGCTCCCGGACACAACCAAAAGGCATGCTCTATTGTCTCCTCTTTGCCGCAACCTGTCGGGCACATTGGAGACCTACCAGAGCCATGTCTATACAACCTCTCTCTCACTGGTAACCGACCCAGGGCAGCTAACCAGTTGAGATCCTTGCAAAAGCCTGTTAAATATGATGGCTGCAACATTATCCAACTCACTTCATATGGTGATACCAGTTTTCCTACCCCTTCCACTAACTCCTCACTCAGTCCGTGGTACAGTTTCCTTTGCTCTAAAATCAGGGACTGCTCTAAACACCAAGGCTTCCGAGCAATAAAGTCTGCCACCCTGCGATAATGCTCTGGCCTATCTGCCGACCAGGGCCTCGTTCCCCTCCAATTGCCCAAAGACCTCAAAGGAAAAGCCAGCCAAAACTGGGCTAAAAACCTGGCCCTTGTGCTCCCTCTCATGGGATGCTAAGCGAGCTGCCCAAGAGCAGAAAATAGCTTCCATCTTCAAAGGAATGCAGGGGACCCCCCTCCCACCATCCCTCATCAGCCTGTACATCTGCCCCCTAGCAACCATTTCTGTGCTATTCTTCCACAAAAAAGAGAAAACTAGCTTTTCTAACCTTCTCCCAGACCAAAAGGGAACTGGAAACACATAAGCTAAGTAATTCAGGCTTGGGAGAAGATCAGCCTTTACCACCTCTAACCTTCCCCACAAAGACAGCCCCCTAGAACTCCACCTTACTATCTTTCCCTTTACTACCTTCAGTCTTGCCTCCCAGTTCTCTTTAGCGCTGTCTCCTCTAAAAAATCTGACTCCCAGAATTTTCAAACCATCTGCACAAAAACTATACCCTCCTCTTGCCTCTGCTCTTTCAGCCCACTGACCAAAGAACATGACTGATGACTTACCCACATTAACTCGTGCCCCAGACACCTGGCAAAACTGCTCCAGAATTTTACCAACCACCTCAAAGTCACGGTCTGAAGTCAAAAACACAGTTGTGTCATCTGCATAAGCGGCCACTTTGGCACATATGCCACCACCTCCAGGCAAGTGAACCCCCCTAAGAGAAGGTGCTGCCCTCAAAGCCCCCAACAAAGGTTCCAAAGATAAAACATAGAGAAGGGGGGACAAAGGACACCCCTGCCGTACTCCCCCTAACTGCTCCACCTTTTCTGTAAAATGTCCATTTATCCCTATCCTACTGAATACCTCTCTGTAAAGCAATCTAACCCATGCCCTGAACACTGGACCAAACCCCATATGCCTCAAGGTTGCCTCCAGATAGGAATGACTGACCCTGTCAAAGGCCTTCTCCTGATCTAAGCTCAAGAGTGCCAAAGGAAGCTGCCTTTGCTCAGCCCAGCTGATTACATCTCTAACTAGAGCCAAGTTCATAGACACTGACCTACCCGGCACGCCACATGTCTGGTCTGACTGGACAACTGCTCCAATGACCTTCTTAAGTCTCTCTGTCAAGACTTTTGCCAACACCTTGTAATCTGTAGTCAGCAAAGTAATTGGCCTCCAATTCCCTAACTCTTCCTTCGCCCCTTTCTTATGCAGCAACGTTACTAACCCTGTTCTCATTGTCTCTACCAACTCCCCCCTTCTAAAACACTCCTGGTATACCCCCACCAGTTCCCTTCCTACCCATGGCAAAACCACATCATAAAAGGCCGCTGGAAGACCATCACACCCTGGAGCCGTGCCTTTTTTCAAGGAAGCCACTGCAGAACTAACCTCTTGCAAGGTCAAGGGCCCTTCTAGTGCTCTCCTTTCCTCCTCCTCTAAACTCCCTTCCAGATTCTCCAAAAACTTCCCATATGCTGTAACTGAAGGAGTTCTTTCATTGAATAACTCTCTATAAAACCCCTCAGCCACCTTCAACATCCCCTTCCCCGATGTCTCCACCCCCCCTTCACCCCTCAAACCCTCTATATAACTTTTCCTTTGCCTACCCCGCACTGTTGCAAAGAAAAAGCTGGTTGGCTTTTCATCATAGAGCCGCTTCCGGACGCTTGAACCTTGCAAAAAGGACTTAGCTTCCTCCCAATAATAATCCTTCATTGCCTCCTGCAGATACCTAGCCCTAGACCATCCCTCAGCAGTCCCCAAGGCACCACCTGCCCATAGAGCCTGCAGCTCCTCTGACCACTTACCAACTTTTTCCCGCTTACTCCTTGCCTTCTCCCTGCCCCAATTACGGCAGAAAACCGCAACCCTCTCCTTGAATCCCTCCCACCATTCCCCTTGTGACAGAAACAAACCTTGCAGATTTTTCCAACCGGCTACCAAATTAAAGAGCGCTATACAAAATACCTTGTCCTTCAGAAAAGAAGTATTGAACCTCCACACCCCTCTACCCCGTCTCTCCCCTCCCACTTCCACCCATACCCCCACCAGACAGTGGTCTGAACACCACATAGGAACCTGAGTATAATTAAACACCTTCACATATGACGGCAAAAAAAAATAGTCCAAACGCGCCGCCTCCTGCCTACTGTTTTGCCAAGTGAAAGTGGGCACCCTCCCTCCTGCCCCCCGAAAGGAATCGCGGAGCGAGAACCCTGTCACTAGTTGAGCTAATGCACTACCAGAAGCATTGTCCAAAGACACATTAAAATCCCCTCCCAGCACTAGCAGTCTATTTGTGTATAAAATTGCAGTCAAACTGTCCAAAAACCCCTCCCTATCACCCAATTTACTCGGAGCATAAACATTTACAAAGCGAAAACTTATTCCCCTCCACCTCACATCCACAACCACTACTCTCCCTGGGATAATAACAATAGCAGACTCAATAACAAAGTCCCATGAATAAAATAAGATACCCACCCCATCTGCATTGACATTCCCCACACCCCAAAAGGAAGGCCCCATTTCCCACCCCGCAGAAAAAACAGAAACATCATTTTTATCCTTCAAATGGCATTCTTGCAAAAAACACACATCCCAAGGTGACATTTTTAAAGACAGAAATATTGCAGTCCTTCTTTGTATCATTTTAAGTCCTCTTACATTCAAAGTTGCCACCTTTAAACACACCATTTAAACAAAAACTTTTAAAAGAAAGAAAAAACCCAAGCAAAGGCTCAAAAAAACTTCACATGCTCGCTTTTCGCTCTAAACATTTTTTCCCCTTCCCCTTCCCCATTACTTCCATCCAATCCCCTCCTTCTCCTCCCTCATCCCTCTGCTCCCCCTCCCTCTTATCCTCCCGCAAAATTGACTTGACCCTTTCCAAAGCCCCTCCACCGCCCCCTCTCCCTTCTACCCCACTTTCCCCAACACCCCTTTCCCCAGTGTCCATCTCACCCCCAGCCTCCTTGCGATGGACTCGTCTGAGTACAGGTTCTTGGACTTGGACTTTACAGCACTTCTTTTCCCGATCTCCAGTCACATCCTCACAAAGCTTCCTCCTCCTTAGGCCTTGACCCGTGTCCGGCCCCATCATGACCAGCTCCGTTTCCATTGCAGAGGTAGACTCCACTTCGCCACCAGTAGACTCTGCCCTCTCCAGCTCCGTCTCCTCGTAAATGCCACACAGTACTTCCGCAACATCAAACTCTGACCATTGCTGTGAAGGACTCATTTGAAGCTCCTGCCCACCTCCTCCCTCTTCGTTCCTTGTTTCCGCCACCTGCCCTTTCACCGCTCCACCACCTGCACCCACTCCTGAAGGGCCTGCCTCTTGACTTTCCCCTCCGCCTGGAACACTCACCAATAGTCCTTCAAAATCAGCCTGAATACCTTGCCCCTCCTTAAATAGGCTGGCATATGTTTTCTGTCTGCTAGGACATACCCGGAACAGATGATCTCCTCCTCCACATAAACTGCAAGTTTTTGGTTCTGGGCAAGCCGTCGCAATGTGCTCTGCAGATCCACAAAAGCGGCATCTCTGTCCTGTGCAGTCAGCTTTCACATGTCCCTGCGCACCACACCTCCTGCAGTACACTGGTTGACCTGGATAGTGCAAAAAGCCCCTGTTTGATCCAATGAAGAAGGTCCCAGGTGGATGAACTAAACCACCTGGTGACGCTGTGTCTGCACGCAGCTTAACCAGGTATCTTCTCTTTCCAGTCCATATACCAAACCGGTCCTTCAAACGTTCACCTCCTCTCACCGTCTCACAATACCTGGCCAAGAATGTTAAAACGTCCCCATCTTCCACAAAAGGATTGTACAGGTGGATCGTTAGCGGCAGAAAATCCTGAGCAAAGGCAGGGAAGAGATGCAGGCCTGTTAAGCGCTGGTGATCTTTTTTCTTCTCCCATGCTTCATAAAATGCAACACAGTCCTTTAGTTGAAAAAAAGTCAAATCCATAAAGCCAGAGTTTGAAAAATCTTGCAAACAAAAAATTAAACATGCCGAAACACCAAAAACTTCTCGCAACAGCTCAGTCACCACGAATTCTCTTCCAAATCTTCTCTTAATGTCAGCCGCTGCATCCGCCTTGACTTGTAAACCATATTTATACACCTTTGACACCAGCGAGTCCTGTTTGGAACTCTGTGACCATGTTTTTCTTTTTTTTGTGGCTTTTTGCGGATCGCAGAGTATATCGCGCATAACCCTGCTCATGGGCGCCATGCTACATCACATTTCTCAATCTGAGTCATATTTTGTTCTCCTTTATATAAAAAACACACATAGTCCTCATATACATATTTTGTTCTCCTGTAGAAATAAAACACACAGATTCTTTTTTCTTTCCATTTTTTTTTTTAAATAAACAGAGTCTGTTTTCTGTCCATGTTTTTTTTTTTTTTTTTTTGTAAATAATGATGCTAAACATATTTGAATTGTTGATTTACAAAAAAAATAAGCGATGATTAAAATGAACTGAAAATATTCACGGTTTTCAAAACAAATAAGGTTTTAAAAATACATTTTTTAGTCCGTAGTCATGCATAAATTATGATTATTATCATTCTGGAAAAATGAACCAGGATAAAAAAAAAAAAAAAAAAAGAGACCAGAGTCGATGGCGGTTTTTAAATATTATATTAATCTTTATTTGAGTTTTGACAAAATACCCATAAAATCCGAAGCTCCAACCTTTACAAAAATATGTCTTCTACAAATGTCCTCTGTGGTCTTTTCACGGGAGCGAGCGAATAAAACACAGTGTAGAGTATCTGATAACACCGAGCCGCCGCGCAGCCTTAACGAGGCTCGTTAGTGTTTGTGACGAGTAAAGCGTCGCTCGGCGTTATCCAGAGTCCGATAGCAGCCGTCCTGGTCCAAACTCTCTCAACACCTCTCCATTAAATAATCAACTTAAATTAGCATTACACAAATATATAGTAACGTGATTGTTGTACAACAAATAAGATAAGAACTAATGTACAGCGGTTTCAAGTGCTGCCAACGAAAGCTTGATTATAAGATGATTCACACACACACAAACACAAACAAAAGACAGAAAACAAACATGGTTTTGGTCCCACAGAATTGTACATGTTTATAGTCAGAATACAAAAGCACAGCAGCTCAGCACAAGAGAAGGCAACTGAGATTCTTCAGGACAGTATCATTGTGAATGAAGACCTTCATCTTCTGACTCCAAAGTGCATTTGAGCGCTCGAAGAGGAACCTGCGGCAAAAACGCTTCGATCAGCATGAAATCACAATGACCCGAAGCATTTATCAGTGCAGGTCAATCCATTCCTTGTTAATGAAATCAAATCTAGCCCTTTATTATTTCTAAATAACAGTACAGAAGACAGTGAGCGTTTATCATTCAGAAAGCTTTACATATGCACCTTTTTTGTAATTTAGTGGCTTTTACTGTATTAATATATATAAGCAATTAATAAAAAAATAATACAAAATCTATGAAAATCATAAAAATGTCAAATAAAAAAAATCATTTAAAAACAAAAATATATACACACACACACACACACACACAGTATTTTGTTATATACACTGTATATATACAAAGATGCATACATATATATTCTGATATGTTTTTTGAAATGTTTTACCACTTTCCATATATAATAATTCCATATAATAATAATTCAATGTTTTTGTTTCCAAATGGTTTAACAGTGGTTTTCAACCTGTGGGCCGCGGCCCCCTAGTGGGTCGCGATGGTATTGAAGGTGAGCCGCCAATTACTATTAAAATAAATAATAATATTGTTAATATATGTAAAAATGTCTAAGTCATAACATAATAACATCATTTCATATATATAATTAAATAAGCCCGAGTTATTTTCTGTTCATTGCCAGTTCATTCTAGGGCTGTGCGATAGAAATTGTCATAAAATCACGATTTGAGCGTGCGCGATTTCTAAATCGCTTTATAGCACGATTTTCCGCGGCCCGACCTCCCCGCAGTATGCCTTCCGATCTAACAGAATGCAACGCACCTAGCGCGAGAACAGATGTGATGCGCCTTTTTTTTCCGAGCCCATGTAACGGATCAGAGCGTTCACACTGCACGCGGTAAAAGGTTAGCAATAAAAACGTGCGAAAAGAATTAGTATCTAGCGCATAAGCATAGAGAGAGTTGTGACTGCACAGGACGCAGTTTGAGCAGAGGAGACACGTTTTAAGTGCGCACTTTCTCCGGGCGAGAGCAGCGTGTATCTGAGCAAGCACGTCTGTATTTGTGACAGAACAAAATAAATCTGCGTGCGTGCGGACAGATTTGCGCTCGCGCTGCTGCTTCTGCACCGCACACACATACTGTATACGCACTGCAGACGGAGTACGTGTGAACCTGTATAATGTATAACAAATCTATTTCAACACCTGAGGCACCGCTACAATTAATGAGCTCTATGAACAATGTATGGCAATAAAGAAAAAAAGTCCCTGCACACAGGATTTATTTATTTATATTTTTTTGCCATAAGTCTAGAAATGTTGTTACACCTTTACTATAGTGATTATTTTGACTTATGTCTGTTCTAGAGACGTTACAACTTTTTGATAAAGCTCTAATTGGTTTTCTTTTGAAAATATGTTTCAAATTCATCCTGAATGCATTTATGACTGTAAAGCATATCTGTGTGTGTCAAAATTGTGATTAAAATCGAAATCGCAAAATTGATCAAAGAAATCACAATAGTTTTTTTTTGTCCATATCGCACAGCCCTAGTTCATTCAATAAATACAGTTAACAATCTAGCATCTGAGTACTAAGTTATTAACCCAACAATAGCGGGGTCAGTTAATTTTTTTTGCAGTGGGCCGCGCAAACATATGTGTTTGGTTGTGTGGGCCGCGAGTTGAAAAAGGTTGGGAACCACTGGTTTAACATTTATGTCGTATGTAAATGACAGTGGGCCCATCATATTTAAATAAATATTTAGATGGATACATATTTAGTCAAGGCTCAATTGTACTGAAATCATTGTTTATTTATGTAATTATAGATGTTTTGCTCTTCTTTTGAAATGAAACAAAGAGCTCAATATTTTTGTCCCCACTTTCTTTTTAAATGACTGATTGTATTTTATGAATTGTGGACAAACCCATTAAATGAAATGATTTGAGAGTAGATTTAAATCAGTGGAATCATAGCAACAGTGTAACGATCAGCGTGACTGTTCTGCTGTAACTATGGTGACGTGGCTGTCCGTCATGTTGCCGTGGTTACCTGACTGCACACTCCCCAGTCGTCTCTGCAGGGCCTCCAGACGGGAGATATAGTCGGTGAGAGCGCGGTCGGGGTCGTAGTTCTGCAGGTGTGAACACGGTAAACCTCCGGCATCTCCGACCATCGTGTGAAACCTACAGACAAACATCAGCACACGCTTTAAAACACAGCCGCCTGTCCAGATCTGTGTGCCATCTTACAGCGACCCGGTTACTGATGGACATGATGCAGGACGACAGACTGCCACTGACAGTATCACTAGTTTTATTTCTGAATGAATCAGTTGTTTGAATGAATCGGGTGAGTCAACGACTCAGTGACTCGTTCATAAAGACCGTCACTTTATTCGTTTCTGAATGAATCAACTGTTTGAATGAATTGAGTGAGTCAATGATTCAGTGACTCGTTCATAAAGACAATCACACTTTATTCATTTCTAAATAAATTTCGCTGTTTGAATGAATCGGGTGAGTCAATGATTCAGTGACTCAGTCATAAAGACCGTCACTTTATTCGTTTCTGAATGAATCAACTCTTTGAATGAATTGGGTGAGTCAATGATTCAGTGACTCAGTCATAAAGAGGGTCACTTGCTTTGTTTCTGAATTAATCAGCCGACTGAACAAAATGAGTGAATCAATGATTCAATGACTCATTCATAAAGACAGTAGCCTTGTCCTAATACCCACACTTGCGGTCTTTGCACTTGATCACTTGACTACTGTGATGTATTTCCTGTATTTAGTCCAAGTGTTCAAGTGAGGATGAAGACCACAAGTGTGTGTACAACTTTTCATTACCTGATGGGACACACATTAATTTCTGGTGCTTCTAATTAAGTGATAAAAAGCAGTTGCAAATGATGTACAAAATAAATACAGGCTACTCACCTTTGCATGTTGTTTTACCACCAAATTATATGTTATATCTAATTATTATTAATATTTAACTTACATTGGAAAGGTTTACGTGACCTCTCGTGATCTTGGCAAAAAGTCTCGAGATTCATTTACACAACATGATGCATGATGGGATACACTAAGCCTTGAATACCGCTACGGAGGTTTTGCGTTTTTAAGATCTGGACAGTCTTGTGCACTTACTTCCTGTCACGCTCTCAAGTGGCCAAGACCGCAAGTGTGGGTATTTGGACAAGGCTAGTCACTTGATTTGTTTCTGAATGAATCAGCCGTTTGAACAAATCGAGTGAATCAAGTGAATCAGTCATTAAGACAGTCGCTTTGTTTCTGAATGAATCAGGCGTTTGAACGAATCAGTTGAATGAATGATTCAATGACTCACTCATTAAGATTTGCCGCCACCTACTGGCACTTTTAGTTTTATATTTAGAGTATGTTTCATATATATTTTTTAATTATTTCATATTTAAACTTAAATATTTAATAAGAAAACTAAAATTCGATGTTTCCTTCTAAAGCTACTTCCTGTAATGTGTATTGAATGCTTTTCTCATTTAACACAATAATGATTATCTTTTAGAGACTAATTTTCAACCAAAATTGATGTTCAATTATTTCCATATCCATTTATTATTACTTCTCAGATTAATAATAAGATTAGAATGAGAATGAGTGTTAGAGTAATGATTCGTTGTGCTGCTCACGGATGAGCTGGTGTGTTGTACCTGTGCTGGAGCGATGCTGCGGAGCGAGGAGAGTCTCGTCCCGTGCGTCCGCGGCTGGACGCTCGTCTCTCTCTGAACACCTCCACACCGCCGGGGTGAAGATACGACGACTCGTTCCTCACGTCAGCACCTTCAGACAATGTTTAACACACCACATTAATACTTCTGTTCAGCAAGGCTGCATTAAACTGATCAGAAGTGACAGCAAAGACATTCATCATGTTACAAATGATTTCTATTTCAAATAAATGCTATTCATCTGTGAATCCTGAGAAATCAAATGTATATCAGTTTCAACAACAACTTGTATGTGTTGTTCTGTTTTGGTGGTATCAGCTCTGTAATATGAGATTGTCACCTGTGATCTGAGTGAGGCCGTTTCTGCTGACCGTCACGGTTCCTCCAGCTGCTTTCTGCCATCGTTTCACCAGAAACCTCATCCTGCTCAAACCACACATCATGTTTAAAACAAGACTCTGTGACAGGGGCTGATGGGTAAGGTCGAATTTAAAGATTAAACCTGAAACATCTCACTAATGCCTCACCAAACTCACATTAATACAGGGGAATTCTCAAACTGGGGTTTGTGAGGCGAATAAAAGCTAATATTAAAATAAAACATAAAATCAAATCATAAAAATGTACAATTAAAATAAATAATTTTAAAATAAACAATTCAATCAAAATAAAACACTAAAACATTAAATCAGAAAAATATCAAATCAAAATAGCTTTAAAATAAAACTAATCAAAACAAAACATTAAAACTTACTTTAAAGAACTACTTTTAAAAAATACTTCTTCAAATCAAAACATTAAAAATTGGTAAAAAAAAATAACTATTTAAAAACACAAAAAAGTAAATACATTTTTTTTTTACAAAAACGAAAAATGAATTAAATCACCAAAATGTTAAATTAAAATAATAAAAAAATGTAAAAAATCAAAAACACAAAAAAAATAAAATTTTAATAAATATTTTTACAGCACTTACTAAAAATATATTAAACCACAAAAATGTAAAAATTAAAATAAATATATATATAAAAAAAAAACATTTACTAAAAAGTTAATTAAATCACAAAATATTACAAATAAAATGTGAAATAAACACTATTATCATTAACAAGCATGTGAACTGTGAACATGTGAATGTATTTTCAAATTATTGAAATACCCTCATCTAAAATACTTAAATGACGTAGTGCGTCTGTCAGTGCGGTCTGGTGTTTCTGAAGGTCGCAGTGGCGCGTCTGTACCTGGAGAGGGCGATGGAGACATGCACAGCTGATCTGAAGCGCGTGAAGCCCCTGCGCTGAGGCCCCACAGACTCCAGACAGGTGTGTGCAGGGAAGCCGCCCATCCGGGCGATCAGAGACAGCGTGGCCTCCTCACACTCCTGAAATCCTCCCAGCAGCAGCAGAAGATACTTCTTCTGATAGATCAGCGCCTTCCGGAAGCTCTCGGCCCGCAGGTATTTCCCATACACCCTCTGTGGAGACAGACGGCGGTGAGTACGTGAAGCGTCTGCTGTAAACGCTGAGTTGTGTTGTTGTGAACGCTCACCCTGAGAGCCGTGTTGTCCAGATCAGCTCCGGTCAGATCCCGCAGCGTATCGGAGCGAATCTCTCCTCTCAGACGGGTCAGTTCTGCCTCGGCCTGACGGAGAGACTTCTCCAAACGATTCCTCTCCTGAGCCCAAGACTCTCGCTCGCTAGAGAATAACACCAGCTCCTGACGCTCCACCGCAGCCCGGCTCGACACCTGAGAGAGAGAGAGAGAGAGAGAGAGAGAGCAACTCTGCTTATTCATAAGAACAACTTGTCTCCACACTGTCTGAATGTCCACTTAACATCATTTCCTACAAAACCAACAGAGAAAGAGAGAGACATGAAAAGAAAAACAAAAAATAATTGGAAAGGAAGAAAGATGGACAGAAATAGACAAAAAAAGACAAAAAAAGTTAGAAAAAGATTGAAAAAAAATCAAAGGCCGAAAAAGAGACAGAAAGAACATTTATTATAATTGTAAATCGCAAACATTTTTTAGAACTATGCCTGAAGCTATATTCTCAACCACTGTGTTCATTAATTGATTCACCGATTCATTGGTTTATTCCCTCGTGCTCTGTGTTTTTTTTGTCTTTAATTGATTCACTGATTCATTCTTTGATTCACTCAAGCTCTCGGCTGTGTTTTCTTCAGTCTGTAACTGACTCACTGATTCATTCATTCATTGATTCACTCACGCTCTCAGCGGTGGTTTTCTTCTGTCTGTATCTGACTCACTGATTCATTCATTCATTGATTCACTCACGCTCTCAGCGGTGGTTTTCTTCGGTCTGTAACTGACTCACTGATTCATTCACTGATTCACTCACGCTCTCGGCGGTTGGTTTTCTTCCGTAGTATCTGACTCACTGATTCATTCACTGATTCACTCACGCTCTCGGCGGTGGTTTTCTTCTGTCTGTATCTGTCTCACTGATTCATTCACTGATTCACTCACGCTCTCTGCGGTGGTTTTCTTCTGTCTGTAATTGATTCACTGATTCATTCACTGATTCACTCACGCTCTCTGCGGTGGTTTTCTTCTGTCTGTAATTGATTCACTGATTCATTCATTGATTCACTCAAGCTCTCGGCTGTGGTTTTCTTCTGTCTGTAATTGATTCACTGATTCATTCATTGATTCACTCAAGCTCTCGGCTGTGTTTTCTTCAGTCTGTAACTGACTCACTGATTCATTCATTCATTGATTCACTCACGCTCTCAGCGGTGGTTTTCTTCTGTCTGTATCTGACTCACTGATTCATTCATTCATTGATTCACTCACGCTCTCAGCGGTGGTTTTCTTCTGTCTGTAATTGATTCACTGATTCATTCACTGATTCACTCACGCTCTAGGCGGTGGTTTTCTTCCGTCTGTATCTGACTCACTGATTCATTCACTGATTCACTCACGCTCTCGGCGGTGGTTTTCTTCTGTCTGTAATTGATTCACTGATTCATTCACTGATTCACTCACGCTCTCTGCGGTGGTTTTCTTCTGTCTGTAAATTGATTCACTGATTCATTCACTGATTCACTCACGCTCTCTGCGGTGGTTTTTTTCTGTCTGTAATTGATTCACTGATTCATTCATTGATTCACTCAAGCTCTCTGCGGTGGTTTTCTTCTGTCTGTAATTGATTCACTGATTCATTCACTGATTCACTCACGCTCTCCGCCGTTGTTTTTCTTCTGTCTTTAATTGATTCACTGATTCATTCATTGATTCACTCAAGCTCTCGGCTGTGTTTTCTTCGGTCTGTCATTGATTCACTGATTCATTCATTCATTGATTCACTCACGCTCTCAGCGGTGGTTTTCTTCCGTCTGTATCTGACTCACTGATTCATTCACTGATTCACTCACGCTCTCAGAGGTGGCTTCTTCGGTCTGTAACTGACACACTGATTCATTCACTGATTCACTCACGCTCTCGGCGGTGGTTTTCTTCTGTCTGTATCTGACTCACTGATTCATTCACTGATTCACTCACGCTCTCTGTGGTGGTTTTCTTCTGTCTGTAATTGATTCACTGATTCATTCACTGATTCACTCACGCTCTCGGCAGTGGTTTTCTTCAGTCTGTAACTGACTCACTGATTCATTCATTGATTCACTCACTCTCTCGGCGGTGGTTTTCTTCAGTCTGTAACTGACTCACTGATTCATTCACTGATTCACTCACTCTCTCTGCGGTGGTTTTCTTCGGTCTGTAACTGACACACTGATTCACTGATTCACTCACGCTCTCAGCGGTGGCTTTCTTCAGTCTGTAACTGACTCACTGATTCATTCATTCATTGATTCACTCACGCTCTCAGCGGTGGTTTTCTTCGGTCTGTAACTGACTGACTGATTCATTCATTGATTCACTCAAGCTCTCGGCTGTGTTTTCTTCGGTCTGTATCTGACTCACTGATTCATTGATTCACTCACTCTCTCAGCGGTGGTTTTCTTCTGTCTGTATCTGACTCACTGATTCATTCATTCATTGATTCACTCACGCTCTCTGCGGTGGTTTTCTTCTGTCTGTAATTGATTCACTGATTCATTCATTCATTGATTCACTCACGCTCTCAGCGGTGGCTTTCTTCGGTTTGTATCTGACTCACTGATTCATTCATTCATTGATTCACTCACGCTCTCAGCGGTGGCTTTCTTCGGTTTGTATCTGACTCACTGATTCATTCATTCATTGATTCACTCAAGCTCTCAGCAGTGGCTTTCTCCGGTCTGTAACTGACTCACTGATTCATTCATTGATTCACTCAAGCTCTCGGCGGTGGTTTTCTTCCGTCTGTATCTGACTCACTGATTCATTCACTGATTCACTCACTCTCTCTGCGGTGGTTTTCTTCGGTCTGTAACTGACACACTGATTCACTGATTCACTCATTCACTCACTCGCTCTCAGCGGTGGTTTTCTTCGGTCTGTAACTGACTGACACTGATTCACTGATTCACTCACGCTCTCAGCGGTGGCTTTCTTCTCTGTAAAACTGACTCACTGATTCATTCATTCATTGATTCACTCACGCTCTCAGCGGTGGCTTTCTTCAGTCTGTAACTGACTCACTGATTCATTCATTCATTGATTCACTCACGCTCTCAGCGGTGGTTTTCTTCGGTCTGTAACTGACTCACTGATTCATTCATTCATTGATTCACTCACGCTCTTGCGGTGGTGGTTTTCTTCGGTCTGTACTGACTCACTGATTCATTCATTCATTGATTCACTCACGCTCTCAGCGGTGGTTTTCTTCGGTCTGTAACTGACTCACTGATTCATTCACTGATTCACTCACGCTCTCAGCGGTGGTTTTCTTCGGTCTGTAACTGACTCACTGATTCATTCATTCATTGATTCACTCACGCTCTCAGCGGTGGTTTTCTTCGGTCTGTAACTGACTGACTGATTCATTCATTGATTCACTCAAGCTCTCAGCGGTGGTTTTCTTCTGTCTGTATCTGACTCACTGATTCATTCACTGATTCACTCACGCTCTCTGCGGTGGTTTTCTTCTGTCTGTATCTGCGCAGCTCCTCCTCCAGCTTCAGTAACTGGTTTCGCAGGTCGTTCTTCTCTTCCGTCAGTCTGCTGACGAATCCCGTGAGCTCTGCGTTCTGCCTGAGCAAACGCTGGTTCAGCAGACTGGATGATCCTCCTGCCAGCAGAGCGGCGCTCTACACACACACACACACACACATCTTTTATGATCAGGTGAATCTTATATAATCAAGCATGTATTTACAAAGGTCCATTACATGAATAAGCCATATCAATGTGCTCACTCACCTCCGGGAGAGCAGAAGGGGCTGATGGGATATTCTGTAACAGTGACATCACATCCTGTACATTACTGTGCAGCCATGCTAGACTGTCCCGATCCGGTGCTTCCTCAGATAACCTGCATACACACACACACTGCTCACATGCTGAAACACCTGCACAACTGACTTTTTTCTTCAGTAAACCCATAAAGAAGGTTTTCTTGCTGAAACCTGTATCGTCAGTTTTTTTTTGGCTGAACTCTCTCTTGTCATACCTGCCCGGGGTTTCGCTGGTCAGGTGGTTGATCTTGGCGGCGATGAGCTGCAGTCTGCTGAGGATGTTGTCCATGTGTTTTGGATCTGAGCTTTGACCATCATGCAGCGTCAGAAGATCTCCCGTCTGCAACACCCAGTCACGGGTTTGATCCTGCGGCTGGGCGTCTGATCTCACGCTCTGGTTGTCCTCCAGTTGTCTCACGGTCTCCTGCAGTCTGTCCCTCTCTCTCTCCAGCCTCCTCACACTGTCTCTCTCCGCATCCAGCTCCGCCCGCAGCTCGGACGCCCGTCTCTCCAGGCTGCTCAGGCTGTCGCGTCCCGCCTGCAATGCATTCTGGTCCTGCGCGGCGGCACGGGCGAGGGTGGATTTCTCCTCGTCCCACTGTCGTTTGCGCTGCACCGCCTCCAGCTTCTGTCTCTCCAGCTCCTCCATCATCTGCACCACCTGCGTCTGCTTCTCGGCCAGCTGCGTCTGCAGCGTCTGCAGGAGAGACTCCACGGAGAGAACGCCGGCCTCCACCTGCACACAGCAACATTATTATATATTAACATGACAATTTTATAATTTATTTTAATTGTACTTACATAATTTTACTAAAACATTTATATTTTATTTTAAATATTTCATATATTATTTATATTTTATATTTAAAACTTAAGCATTTTTTGCTTAAAATGTGTAGGCAAGTCAAGTTTATTAATAAAGCACATTTTATACACAATGGTAATTCAAAGTGCTTTACATAAAAAGGATTTTAAAATCAAAAGACTTAAAAAAAAAAAAAAAAAAAAAAAAAAATGTAATCACAAGTACAAAAATAGGAAGAAAAAAAAAACGATTTACATATAAATTTAGAATGCATGAAGACATAAAATGGAATAATCTGAATGTTAAAGCTGCAAATGTGCTTTTAGTTTTTGGAAAAGTGAACAAAATTTCCCAGACAGATATCAAAATCAAAATGTTTACGAAAAACATTTATATATTTTATCAGCTAATATTAAAATTGTATATAATTATTATATGATTTCTACTACTCATTTATATAAATATAAATCAAATATATATATATATACCCTATTAATAATATAGGGTGAGGGATAATGCATATTTTAATACATAATTATGATATATTACAATATACAGTATTGGCAACTTTGATTAACTTTTCTGATCCACTTCAAATGTTGACTACTGTTTATATAATCTTATATATTATACAAATAATATTATAAATGTCATTTTTTTTATTTAATACATATGTATATTTAAATATGTATATAATAAACTGCTTTTTAAAATATTGTGCAGGTCAGACATAAATGTATCCGTCAGGATTTCACAGGACTGGCCATGATGTAACAATATTATTTTTCATAATATTTTTGATAATCATTTTTAATTTTATTTTTCACTTGGTTACAAGAAGTTAAAAATGTTTCAAAGGTGGAGAAAATGATTGCATTTCTATGCACATTTTTAAGACCAAAAATATTGTAATTTAAACACGCACTGATGAATTAGGGAGTTTTGAGTGAGTGAACAGGTGTGATTCTGGTCACCTGGCTGCAGGTGGCCTCCGTCTGCATCAGGGTGTCTTGTGTCTCAGACGTGGAGCTCGTCTGGAAGCGCTGGAGCAGCTGTGCGTTCAGCTCCTTCTCTTTCTCCAGAGCACCGCTGAGCTCCGCCGATCGAGCTCTCTGAGCCTCTAACTGAACCTACACACACACACGGGGCTCAATCTCCTGCTCGGACACAGTGAAACACACTCAGAGCGGTAGATGACGCACCTGCAGCTCTGAGGAGACGCTGACCTCTGTCTCCAGAGAGCTGGACAGCTCGGACACACGACCCCGCTGCTCCTCCAGAACCAGTTTAAGCTCCTGCAGAGACACATGATGCACGTGATCCAATGTTTTGATGTATAACACTAGGGCCCTATGATCTGTGCTATGCAGAAAACACGGAGGGAATTTGTCAAATTTCTAGTATCTGTAAATATAAAGCTCCAAAAGTCTATTTAAATATGAATCCTGCATGTTCTGCGTGTCTCTGTTAATGAATGGTGCAGACGCGCGGTACACACACACGCTCACGCTCGCACACGCACACAAACACGCACGCGCGCACACACACACACGCGCGTACACACGCACGCACGCACGCACGCACACACGCACGCACACACACACGCTCACGCTCGCACACGCGCACGCACACACACACACGCGCACACACACGCACGCACACACACACGCGCACGCGCGCACACACACACACGCGCTCGCACACGCACACACACACACACACTGAAGCGCGTGTGACGCTCTCGGTGATTTCAGCGTCTGCTGTCTCTCTAAATGAGGATGTAAACACATGAACAACATCTCCAGAACTGCTCGGAGAGTCACTTCATGAACATTTGAATGTTTAATTTCAGTAAAACTAGCGTCATATCACATACACAGAACTGTGAAGGTATTCACGGCAACCCGTCAAAATAAAAGTCTAAATTTTGTGTCTATTCAGGGCGCTACTAAGTTCTCCAGATAGAGGCGCCAGGAGCAGATTTGGTGTGGGGGTATTCAAAATAAAGATCATTTAATCATAAAATTACTATTGTTTTGCATTAATCAGTGCAGTTACTAGTAATAGTTCATGTTCATTTCTTGTTTATTTTTCTTTTGTTTATTGTTTATAAAAAATATACAACAAAAAACCAATAATCAAGACTCAAAAAAAATACAAAAATGCATACAAAAATATTAACAACAGTAACAGATGCAAAATCTATTTTTTATATACATAAAATTAATACACTCCAATCAAATTAAACACAACACTACTATCATACCAAACTGAACAAACCAACTTAATATATTATATTTAATATAAAATAAAATAAAAGTTTGTTACTTTACTTACTTCTACTTCTTACACAGAAAAAGTGTAAAATTCTGACGAAATCTGATTTCTTGATGATTTTATATTTATAGTGATTTTATCATTTCAAAATAGAAAAAGTATAAATGAATGACTAATAAGCCAATAAGTGCTCTTCTGCTGCCGTCTACTGGTTATAATTGTGATTTGATGTATTTTTTAAAGTGTTTGTTTACCACAAAGTATATTTTGTTCATCCCATTAAAAATAACATTCAAACTGGATCATCTTAGAGCTTTAAAGTGCTGGAAATAGCTGTGTGAAATGCTTGAAAGTCATTGAAAAGTGTTTGAGTTTGTTTGTGTCGCGGTCCGAGCTGATAAACGGTCTTAAAATAGGCTATTTTAAGAAAAAATTAAAAATGAATAAATTAAGTTGTTTATGCATTTAAATAATTAAACATGCTAAAACACTGAATTTGGTAACAATAAAACATATGGTGAGAAAAAATAAAACATTTCATAGGGCCCTAAACATGTCATTTTTGTAAAACTTTTAATAAACTGACGTGAAAATGTATAAGTTTCATGATTTTAATGATGCTTTTTGATTAATACAATTTGATTTAACTATTAAAAAGGAGTCAAGAAAAAAAACGGAATTTGGAAAAAAATAAAACCGATTTCATAACGCTAAAACACTGATTACATGTTACTTCAGTGAGGGTTTTTACCTCCACTTCCTCTCTCTCGGTCTCCTGCTTCCTGTCAGACTTGGATTTCTCCTTCTCAAAGGCCCACTGCAGCTCTCTGGCTCTCTTCTGCTCGAGTGCCAGCGTGTCGTTCAGTCCCTCGACTTCAGCAGCCTTCAGTGAGACCTCCGCCCTGCACAGAACACACATCAGCTTTATTCACTCCTCTGTGTGTCTTTGGAGCCCGAGAGGTAAATATCTCAGAGTCATAGTTATAGTAAATAGCTGAGAGAATCTATATTATTCACCTGAGTGCGTCGAGTTCTTTCAGGTGTTTGTGTTGTGATTTGCGAGCGCTCTCTAGCTCTAGTTTAGTTTGGTTCAGTTCAGTCTTTATTTCCTCCAGTCGATCAGAGCCGCATCCGACCGCAGCAGCGCCAGACATCAGCTGGGCCTCGCTCTCGCGCTCCATTCCTGAAGAACAGAAAGCTTTATGCAGCGGAAGCTGAAGCTGGCAGCATGAACTCTAGCTGACAGTGAGGAGTGTGTGTCATACCGGCGGTGTCCTGATGGTGGCGCTGTGTGAGCTGAGCTCTGAGCTGCTGGATCTCTGAGCGCAGGCTGCTTCTGTCTGCGGCGCACAGCGCTCCCATGAGCTCCCTGTGCCTCGCGTCCTGAACACAACCAGCACAGACCCTTACAGTCTGAACACCTAACATCAGCATTAGAGTGTGGCGCATGCTAACCTGCTCCGCTAGCGCTCTCTCCAGCTGGTTGAGATGAGTGACAGCGTCAGCCGTGTCCAGTCGCTCCAGGTGAGAGTATAAGAGGTTCTTCAGCACGTCTCGCTCCTGAACAAACACCTGCTGAACAGCCGAAAGCAGCTCCGCTCGCCAGTCGCCATCCACCTGCAGACACAGAACACTGTCTGAACTAGCACAATAAACATCTCAATAAACCAGTTCATAAATATACAAAGAAATAAAATAAATAAAAGAAAAAAAAAAAAAAAAAAAAAAAAGAAATAATTTCATAAAGGGAAAAAGTCATATAAAAATGAATTTAAGCCTAAATAATATTTTAAAAGTTGTA